>NC_055964.1:33373197-33443197 GCF_018492685.1 Alosa sapidissima | reverse complement strand
TCTTGTAACTGCTGCACCTGGGTCAGCCCTGGAGCGGAGGGCACAGTTATTAATTACTCTAATTACTGCACTCAGATCAGACCTACCTATTACTTACACACAGTGTGCGTTTATGCGGAGTGACTTGTCTGTGCTTTTTTTACACATGGTTTTAACTGTGTGTGTGTGTGTGTGTGTGTGTGTGTGTGTGTGTGTGTGTGTGTGTGTGTGTGTGTGTCAAACTCTGGTAATCAAGCCTGTTGTCTCTGCTTCACTGTAGCCACATCTCAAAGCTCTGTTTGCATGCGGTCTCTCCACTCTGTCCTCCCACTCATGCCCCCGAAAGACCTACGTCATCGAGGACGTCACAATTATCTAATCGCAACCAGAGGGGGATTTATTAACGACTATAAATTAGTAGATACTCCAAGAAAAGATCTTTATAGGCTGGAATTATCTAGCCTGACGAGCCAGACCCACATTAAAATGTAGGGTTTGGGCACTCACCGTTCGCAGTGCTCAGTCCGAGGGGCGGGATAATCGGTTGTCTTTCAAATTCCCTCTGCACGCAATAGGACAGCGCTATCCCCAACGCGAGTCCCATGCGTTTTCCCACCAGCGGAGCTAGTTGGCTAGTTCAAACTTTTGCCAACTTAAAAAAAGCTTAACTCGTGTCACTGTTGGCCAACAGCAACATCCATCTTCTTTGTTTTCAAGTAGCAGGGAATTCAATCCAAACCGTTGCAACTCTGCCATCAATCATTATGTTAAGCCCGCCTAACAACTCTATACACGATTTGATTGGCCTGATAGAAGTTTAATTTTTCGAGCTCACAAGCCAACGGAGAGTTGCTAGACTAGCCCTGGCAGCAAATGTAATTGTAATTTGCTGCCATATGGTAGAGCCAATCAGGACGCAGGGCAGGAGTTTCATAGATGTGACGTAGCGTAGAAGCGACTGTGAGACTGTTCTCAGCGTCACGGGTTGGCTTCGACAAGTGGCTTATCCAATCTAATGCAAGGATTTTTTAATAAGGCGGCCTTCTGAAGCACCACTCCAATGGATTGATCCCAGATGGATGAGTGGAGCTAGGCGAAATTCATCTGGCGAGAGTCAGGTTAGTGATGCGTCGCATCATCAGTAATTGACGTCTGTTAAAAGTGATGCGTGAGTGAGCAGGACGTCTCATTTCTCATATCTGTCTCTCCTTCATCCCTCCATCCTCCTATTGTTCCTTCCTCGTTTCCTTCACAAAAAGAATTACAGTAGAAGGAGGGGTTAGGACATCTATTTTCTCATTGGTGCATAAGTGTGGCTGTTCCCAGTAATCTATTTTCTCATTGGTGCATAAGTGTGGCTGTTCCCAGTAATCTATTTTCTCATTGGTGCATAAGTGTGGCTGTTCCTAATAACCTGCTCTCTCACTGGTGCATGACTGAGACTGTTCCCAGTAACATGCTCTCTCATTGGTGCATGAATGAGGCTGTTACCTGTAAACTGCTTTCTCATTGGTTGTTGTCCCGTCTCCATCCTGATGATGTTTGTTTATGTTTCTATGGCTGCGCTGACTCAGCAGTCACCGTGGTGACAGGGTGAGGAACGTCCTGGCAGTTGGTCTGTCTGGCACAGAGGCCAGGGTTATATATTACTCTCACTTCTGTCTGGAACACACACACACACACACACACACACACACACACACACACCAATCTGACGCACACACTACAAAACACTTACTCACTCATTCATTCACAAACTATTCCGTCTCTCTCACACATTCTCAAACATGCACTACACACAGGCCATTTCTCTATAAGGAGACAGGCCATCAATCAGGATGTACTCAAACACAGACATTTGTAGTACACCTCTCTCCCACACACACACACACACACACAAATAAGAGAGCGTTTTCTGATCAGAACTGTGTGTGTGTGTGTGTGTGTATGTTTTATGTGTGTGTGTGTGTGTGTGTATGTGTGTGGGTGTTTTATGTGTGTGTGTGTGTTATGTGTGTGGGTGTTTTATGTGTGTGTGTGTTATGTGTGTGTGTGTGTATGTGTGTGGGTGTTTTATGTGTGTGTGTGTGTTTTATGTGTGTGTGTATGTGTGTGGGTGTTTTATGTGTGTGTGTGTGTGTGTGTGTGTGTGTATGTGTGTGGGTGTTTTATGTGTGTGTGTGTATGTGTGTGTGTATGTGTGTGGGTGTTTTATGTGTGTGTGTATGTGTGTATGTGTGTGGGTGTTTTATGTGTGTGTGTTGTGTGTGTGTGTGTATGTGTGTGGGTGTTTTATGTGTGTGTGTGTTATGTGTGTGTGTGTGGGTGTTTTATGTGTGTGTGTGTGTGTGTTATGTGTGTGTGTGTGGGTGTTTTATGTGTGTGTGTGTTGTGTGTGTGTGTGTTATGTGTGTGTGTATGTGTGTGGGTGTTTTATATGTGTGTGTGTGTTATGTGTGTGTGTGTGTGTGTATGTGTGTGGGTGTTTTATGTGTGTGTGTTGTGTGTGTGTGTGTGCACTGGGACGTCAGAGAAAAAAAGACCAACAAACACTGGACAGATAGAAATGCAAACACTGTCAAAAGATCAACACTGGACAGATAGAAATGCAAATTAACCAACATAAGGCTTTATTCGTTATAAATGCATGCAAGGGGTAATTCGGTATACACCATTTCAGGACATCATACATCGTAGATATAGAAATACATTTTTGTATTTCTGTCATTTCTATCTGAAGTATGAAGAGTCACTGGAAGATGTACATGTAACATGTCATGATGGATATTTCATACATGAATCTGCCCCACAGCTATTTGAATTGTTGCAGGTGTTTTGGACGTGGATGGGTTGTGTTGCTTGGGTGAGGCCTGATCGCTTGGGTTTAATAAAAAGCGGCTGCTGTCTAGCCTGTGGTCAATGTGGACTCAGCTGCGCTCCTGGGCAGAGAGGACAGGGGGGATCAGAGAGGCTCAGAAGGAGAGACAGAGAGAGGAGTGAAAGGGAGAGAGAGCGAGAGAGAGGCTGAGAGACAGAGAGAGAGTGAGAGACAGAGAGAGAGTGAGAGTGAAAGGGAAAGAGAATGTGAGAGAGGCTGAGAGACAGAGAGAGAGAGAGGCTGAGAGGGAGAGAGAGAAGCTGAGAGGGAGAGAGAGAGAGGAAGGCTAAGAGAGAGAGAGAGAGAGAGAGAGAGAGAGAGAGAGGCTGAGAGTGTCTATCTAGCTGCAGATTATATTTTGACCTGCCATAAAATAAGAGAAAAGATGTAACTTTTATGTATGTGATACATGGATAGATCTATCCTCTCTGTGCACATGTAAATACTTTGTTTGATAATTAAGCTATTTAACTTAAATTGATTTATGTAGATGTATATAATATAAGTTTGCATACATTTCTTTTTTTCTATTTTCTTTTCTACAGTAAAGCACTGATGAAGCTACTACTGTTCTCCTAGTAACATTACCATTTATCCTTTTATTTTACCTGTTTTCCCGTTCATTATTTATATTTATATTTATAACAATATTAAAGTAAAGTAGATTATTAATATGTTATACCTGTAACTTTGGCAACAATGACTTTATTCATTCATGCCAATAAAGCACCATTTGATTTGATTTGAGAGGGAGAGAGAGAGAGGCTGTGAGAGATATAGAGAAAGGCTGAGAGAGAGAGAGAGAGGCTGTGAGAGATATAGAGAGAGGCTGAGAGAGAGAGAGAGAGAGAGAGAGAGAGGCTGAGAGAGAGAGGCTGAGAGGGAGAGGTGCAGCTCTATTGCGTGGCTGTAATTCGCCACCTGGGCCTCCTCTCTCTGTCTGGGATGGGAGAGTAGGGAGAGGAGTGTCCCAGGTGCCAGATTGAGTCTGATGCTGCTGCGTCTCCTCAGCCTCTTCTCTCCTCCTCTCTTCTCTCATCCTTCTCATCACTCTCTTCCTCTTCTCCTCTCCTCTCCTCCTTCTCTCTCTCCTGTTATTCCACTCTCCTCTCCTCCTTCCTCCCCCACCCTGTCCTTCTTTTCTCTTCCTTCCTCCTCACCACAGTTCGAATTACAGGGGGTACTGGGGGGTACTATACCCCCCAATGAAGACCCAGTACCCCCCAAAGAGACAGAAATACCAGTTTTGGGGGGGGTCAGATATTTTTTCTTATATTGTGAAAAAATATCATTACAGTTGGCTACAATAGCCTACAAGTCAACTCCTATAGTTTCACTAGAGAAAATTTAATGTAAAGCGATTTCAGACACCCCTATTATGGACCTTACCATTTTTAACCACCGTGGCGCTAGAAGCAACAGAGATAGAGAACGACTTCAACTTCTCAAGCAAGTGTCAACGTTTGGTAGATTCCTCCAGTAGCTTAAATTCGGTTTGCTGCTGACGTGCATGGGTAAATATAAGTTGCTAGCAGACGTCTAGCTTGTTGAAAATGTGCTATTTTACAACCTTCATGTATTAACGTGTTTTGTTATTTCATAGCTCATGTCACGTCTTCATACATTTAATTACCGGCTACTTACCTGCTACTTACCCACTGAGGCTAGTAAAGTGGACCTTGGTTAGATACCAAGGTTAGTTAGCAAGATAATTCTCTATTTAAATCATTTATTATTATTATTTTACATTGTGGTGAGGTAAAATATATTGTCATTTCCAAGGAGATGAACTCCAGTCCATAGCCTAAGTGTCCATTCTCGTTTAATCTTGAAAAAAATATTGTGCCCTTTTGAAATTAGTTTGGCACAGATCCTGTGTTGTTTTTATATTAAGCACAAGAGGGTCTGATGTAGCTACTGTAAGCCTACATAACATCAGTGAAACCTGTGGAAACATAAAAAGAGCCAAGTAGCCTAGGCTAAATAGTACAGCTATTATTTCATATTTTTAGTTCAATAAATGTAGTTTCATCTGAACCCTGATACTATCTTAATGAAACTAGGATTTTATTTTATTCACAGAGACACTATGAGGGAAAGGAAAGTGTATGTGTGCATGTATGTGTATGTGTGATTAATTTGTACAGTAGGATACTGTAGTGTTAATGACACCCAGCTTGTTCTAGTTATCGGATTCGTGTATGTTACCGCTCTGTAGGCTAGTTTTTCTATGGTAGTATGTTTTTTTCATTGTATGCTTCTTAATCACATTAAAGATTGCTCAGGTTTCACATATCTCTAAGCAATTGTGTTGATTTGACACTGACTACCATAGACTATAACGGAAAATTGGTTTCTGTTTATATGAGAGGGTTAGGGTCTTACCTCCAGGTCTTATGAAATCTAAAAATAAACCAAATCAATATTTCATGAAATAGGCAATAGGCTTGTAAAGGTATTACTTTTACTAGTAATTAGAATGGTATTTCAGTGCACTTAACTTCTAACTTTTTAGAGTTGATCAAAACAGTTCTCTTTTGGATATATAATAACAATGAGATATTCTGTAGACTACTGATTATCAGTTTGTTGCATGTTTACACCTTGTATGTGTGTTGCACAACACATGTTGCACTTGGCGATCACGGTGGGGATTGATATGGTAGTGGACCATGATGGTCATAGAAGAAGTGAAGGAGCAGTACCCCCCAATTATGGTGGGGTAATTCGCACTCTGCTCCTCTTCCTCTTTTACTTGTCCTCCTCCTGCTCTCGTATCCTCCCCTTCCTCCTCTTCTCTCTCCCTCTGTTCCTCCTCTCTTCTCTCTCTGTTCCTCCCCTTTCTCTTCTCTCTCTGTTCCTCCTCTCTTCTCTCTCTCTGTTCCTCCTCTCTTCTCTCTCTCTCTGTTCCTCCCCTCCCTCCTCTCTTCTCTCTCTCTGTTCCTCTTCTCTTCTCTCTCTCTTTTCCTCCTCTCTTCTCTCTCTGTTCCTCCCCTCCCTCCTCTCTTCTCTCTCTCTGTTCCTCCTCTCTTCTCTCTCTCTTTTCCTCCTCTCTTCTCTCTGTTCCTCCTCTCTTCTCTCTCTCTTTTCCTCCTCTCTTCTCTCTCTGTTCCTCCTCTCTTCTCTCTCTCTGTTCCTCCCCTTCCTCCTCTCTTCTCTCTCTGTTCCTCCTCTCTTCTCTCTCTCTGTTCCTCCTCTCTTCTCTCTCTCTTTTCCTCCTCTCTTCTCTCTGTTCCTCCTCTCTTCTCTCTCTCTTTTCCTCCTCTCTTCTCTCTCTCTTTTCCTCCTCTCTTCTCTCTCTCTGTTCCTCCCCTTCCTCCTCTCTTCTCTCTCTTTTCCTCCTCTCTTCTCTCTGTTCCTCCTCTCTTCTCTCTCTCTTTTCCTCCTCTCTTCTCTCTCTGTTCCTCCTCTCTTCTCTCTCTCTTTTCCTCCTCTCTTCTCTCTCTCTGTTCCTCCCCTTCCTCCTCTCTTCTCTCTGTTCCTCCTCTCTTCTCTCTCTCTTTTCCTCCTCTCTTCTCTCTCTGTTCCTCCTCTCTTCTCTCTCTCTTTTCCTCCTCTCTTCTCTCTCTCTGTTCCTCCCCTTCCTCCTCTCTTCTCTCTCTGTTCCTCCTCTCTTCTCTCTCTCTGTTCCTCTTCTCTTCTCTCTCTCTTTTCCTCCTCTCTTCTCTCTGTTCCTCCTCTCTTCTCTCTCTCTTTTCCTCCTCTCTTCTCTCTCTGTTCCTCCTCTCTTCTCTCTCTCTTTTCCTCCTCTCTTCTCTCTCTCTGTTCCTCCCCTTCCTCCTCTCTTCTCTCTCTTTTCCTCCTCTCTTCTCTCTGTTCCTCCTCTCTTCTCTCTCTCTTTTCCTCCTCTCTTCTCTCTCTCTTTTCCTCCTCTCTTCTCTCTCTCTGTTCCTCCCCTCCCTCCTCTCTTCTCCCCATTTTAACCCAGCTCTATGAGTTAATGCACACCTATGATTTTCACCGAGATGCAGATGCAGAGCCTGGCAAATGGCCACAAGCAGCTTGCTAAAGCTGGTGCCTTCTAAAGTCGGCCGTCCAACAGTTTAACTAGATGTACCGCATAGCGGTACAAAATATGACCGCCGCTCAGTCCTGTACATCCGTTCCGCGAAAATAAATCACACTTCAATTTGTCTCCATATTTTACTCCATCCCCCACTCTTGAAACTTTTGTGTATGCTTGTTTGGCATGCCTGAGTGTGTGCATGCGGCTGCACAGAAAGTAGCCTACTGGTGCTGAAAAGGTGAATAGATTGTAGAATAGCCAAAGAAGATGTAGCATTGTTATAAAACCTTTAAAATCTCTAAACAATCACAAGTAGGGCAGTTCATCACAGTTCATCCATTGCAACTGGATTGATGAAAGGTCACTTACACCTGTAGGCTACATTGTATTTGGGAAAAGCAAAAGGTATCAGCATAATGTTATTTATTTATTTATTTATGTATTTATAAACAAAAACATCTCTGTCAGTTCCATGCTGTTTTCAACAGCTATCAAAAACAAAGGTAATTTTTGGATGGATGGATTTTTTGTGAATGTTTCTTCTTCTACAAAGTTGAAGAGCTGTTGTCCGTTATTGTTCGTGCAAATATAGGCTGATTCATGTTCCCTTGCATTGTGTAACTGAGGTCCATGGCTAGTCTGGCTTTCATCAGACCAAGCTCAATCTTTTAAGAAATCAAAAAATAAATAGCGGGCAGATCAGGCTTGGTTCACCCAGCCTAGTCCATAGGCACCCGATATTGTTTAATTTTCCGATTGAGATATCCACGCTCTGGCTATTCTAAATGCAAAAAATGCATCAGGGAGTTATGACAAAACTGTAACTAACAAACTAGATCCTAATAGAAAGCTGTTAGCTTCCCTAAGCTACAGATAGGCTTATAAGGTAGGCCTATTTACAACATAAATTGTCAATAGGCTATGCTGGTGACACAAATAAAATCTCCTTTGGAAACCAATGGCTTACGCCTTACAGTATCAAGCGGACTTAAACTGCCATATCGTGGCGAAAAGTTGTAATAAAATTCACGCAGCTCCGTGAGTCAAGGAAAGCGCGAATGAAGTAGCCACTTCTAAATGGGACCCACTACACAGTAGCTTAAGGTGTGTTGCTAAAGCAGCCATAATGAAATGAAGGTGTCATTGGATACTTCACACACACGTGCTTTTTAATTTCACAGACTACAACTACCAAGCTGGAATCAAAGCTCATCGATTATGAAGGTATATTGGGTGCAAAAGTGGCGAGCACATTTAACTGCAGATTTTGCAATATGCACACTAAAGTCATAAATGTGTAACAGTAAAGTTGAAGTTGTACATATTTTTTTATATCTTGTTAACACAAAATAGGGGCTACGGGTTCACAAATCCTTTTTACAGGTACACAAATCCTATCCTGTGAGTCACAACTTTCAAGAGTCACGCACTCGACACTTTTGCTCCAATCGTTGCAGCGCAGTTGGTGCGAAACACATTTGCACATCCCTGTTTCATAATCGAACATGCACAACATTCGTCCATTTGTAAACCCAAATGTGAACTAATGCATCCGAAGTTGTGCATCTGTGAAATAATTTCTCATTAATAAAATTCTACAGATCTGCAAAAGATTCTAATAAGATTCTACAAAATCTGCAGTTAAATGTGCTCGCCACTTTTGCACCCAATATACCTTCATAATCGATTCCCCTCTCACACCCTGCACGCACTTAAAACAAAATAAACAGGCGTCTCAGTCTCACGCATGTATAGGCAAAACTGTATCAGACCGGTGTAACGTTGGTAAATCTTCCATTGCACAGAATGATTTTGTAGCACGTGCAATAAATGACAGTCGAAAGATACAATTACAGTTGCTATCAATACCTGCAGTAAAAACCAAGCATGTCCGATAAACATCCTCAGATTTATTTCGGCTTCAAGAAGAAATGGGAATTACATTTCATGTGAACATCGTCCTATCCTTATTAGATGTTCTCTGTGGTAAATTACGGTCCTTGTAGGAAGCGTCCATTGTTTTTCCAACCCACTTTTAACTTCCAACAAAATGACGTCTCACTGCAACGATGCGCCATCTAGTGGACAAACGACTACTTATCGCCAATACTGGAAATGCAGCCATGATGATGATGATGAATATTTATTTTGGCTTTCTTTTAATCCTACTGAATTTGTAATTATGTATCGGCCGATCTAATACCGATAGTATGTGGGTGCCTGTGTGTGTGTGCATGTGTATATGTGTGCACCGCAATCTACAGGCCAATGAGTGTACAGTCACTAAATGTACACATAACCTAATTTTTTTTAGACCCCCCCATGGATGAAATTCTACGATACTTGGCATACCCCCAGAGAATGCCAGGTCAATCATACACATAAAATTTGGTGTAGTTCTGAACATCTTAACTGAAGATAGGGGCGATTAAAGCAGAATAATATTGCATTTTCATTTTTTACCGGGGGGGGGGGGGGGGGTGCAAATCACAAATGAGTGATTATGGGCCAGATTGATGTGGGCCCTTGAGACCAACATACCATAAAAGATTCTTCATCCTCAGTGCCACGGTTCAGGTAGTTATTTAGGAAAAACTGCTTTTTTGCGGTTCGGGGGGCCCAGCACGGGGGGGGGAGTGGCCCCCGGGGACGAAACTAAATTTTACCGTAAAAGTCTAGTGGGGCTACATACCAACCAAATTTCATGTGCCCCGGTGGTTCGGTGTCCCGGGTATCGTTGACCAAAAATTCAGGAAGTAGATGACGGGAAAAAAAAAAAAAAAACAAGGGGCAACATAGGGACAATCCCTATATGACCGCTTCGCTAGCTTTGCTAGCGGCGGTCATAATAACACTCTAAAGCTGGTGCCTTCTAAACCCGGCCGTCCAACAGTTTAATAATGTGCTTAAGGTGGTGCCTTCTAAACCCGGCCGTCCAACAGTTTAATAACGTGCTTAAGGTGGTGCTTTCTAAACCCATCCAACAGTTTAATAACGTGCTTAAGGTGGTGCTTTCTAAACCCGGCCGTCCAACAGTTTAATAACGTGCTTAACCCTTAAAGGTGTACGTTTTTGAACGTTCTAAGTTCCGCAACAATTGAAGGTTCTAAAATTCTATGTTGAATTCAATGAACCCAGATATTCTTTAGAACGTTCATTTCTCAACATTCCTGTCACACCAGTGTGACGGTACTCCTTTAAAGGTTAAGGTGGTCCCCCTACCAGTTCCTCCAACCCAGTACAACGAATCCTTGCGATACTGTCACGTTTGGTTAATCTATTCTCCGTGCTGGGGTTGGAGGAGCTGGTAGGGGGACAGTTGGTACAGTAAGTGTTATTAACAGTCTTCTGTAATAAACTCGGGGTTCGCTAACTACGTTGTTGGTGCTTTGTTTTATGTGTAGGGTCCCTGAACAAGCTACTGACGAGGTTTGGTGCTGTTTTGAACAATATTACTGGTTAAAATATGCTATATGAGAAGCATTTCGCTCATGGCCTTTAGCTTATCCACTGTTTGGGGCTATAACGTATACTGGAGCAAGCTCTGTAGTGGTTGAACGAAAAATATTGTCTCCACGTTACACTTTTATAACACTGCCAGACAAATTTGCTTGTTTACAGGATAAGACGTCTTCAAATAAGTCAAACTCTTCTTAAATGAATTCAAATGATTTTACCAGCGCAAGGTAAGTTGTTTTATACTGAAAACAAAACCAACTAGATTTTCTGATCTTGATATAGGCAGGACATGTGTAACAGTAGCCAGCAGGTTGTGCCCGTGCTATGTAGTGAGTCCGCGCTGCTAACACCTGGGAACTGCTAGAGACAGATGCTAAACAACCCTCCTCTCCAATGCTGATGCTGCTAACACCTGAGAACTGCTAGAAACAGATGCTAAACAACCCTCCTCTCCAATGCTGATGTTGCTAACACCTGAGAGCTACTAAAAACAGATGCCAAACAACCCTCATTCTCGATGCCAGTGCTGCTGATACAGCCCAATGGCCTTCCTCACAGCACAGGTAGAAATAGATGTCGTTTTGACCTAGCACCACAAACAAAGACTGGGGAGGAAATACTGAAACTCAATAAAACACAGGAGTCTTTCCCTCAAACACTGGGAGCTTTAAGAGAGTGCTTCACTAATGTATGAGACAGAAAGACCTCCAAGATGTCTCAGAGCACACTAATGGATGGGCCCCTGCAACTAATGCTTTCTGTGTATCTCTCCTTCTGCTTCTCTTTCTCTTTCTTTCTCTCTCTCTTTCTTTCTCTCTCTCTCTCTCTTGTTTTTCATCTGAGAATCACATCAGTCTATGAGCCGTGACGTCTGGATGTTCGAGAATAGACCTCTGCCATCTGCTCCCCTAGAGTTACATACTGTATGCATGCACACACTCACACACAGGAAGATACACACACACATCTACACACACACATACACACACACACACACACACACACACACTCACACACAGGAAGATACACACACACATACACAAACACACACACACACACACACAAACACACCACACCACACTCACTGTCACACAGACAGGCAAACACACACAGGCATATGCAGATAAACAGATACACCCACACACACACACACATAGCTGACGCTCAGGTGTTCCGATCAATGTAGGTTATCTCTGAGAGCAAAGTGGCCAAGGTCATTTTGAAGTCGTGGCTGTGACTTCTTAATCCTCCAGAGGAATTCTCCAGCGCCGGGGTAATTGGAAATATGCCTTCCTTTATTAGCGTTATGGGGCGTCACTTCGCACACAAAAGACTACACTTCTCTTCAAGAATGTGAGGACACCAGTGGAGGTGTTGAGACTGGGGGGGGGGGGGGGGGGTCGGGCCCCACACCACATCCGGCCCACATCCGGCGCGCGGCCGCTCTGCGCTAGCCTCTATCTGCGGCGAAATGAGCCTAAATGAGGCATAACAGCAGTGCGGCGGCAGAGAGAGAGGGCTGTCTGGCCGATAAGTGCTGATTAATGGCAGAGTGCGGAAAGGGTTAGAGGAAGGAGCTCTGATGAATTAGCTGAACTCGCACTTGTTCTCATTAACACGCCAGAGACGAGCAGCACTCAGGACTCACACACGCGCAGACGACACGCCGATGCTGTCGAAGATACGGCCGTCATTAGCCCCCCCCACCCCCCTATTCAAACACCTCTCTGACAGATGGACTCCTGGGTGCTGAAGGATTCTGGGATGCTTCATAATGGCGTCTCTGTGGGGGATTCTGGGCTGGACTCACAACGGTATGTCTGTGGTATATGCTGACATGCTCACAGAACTGAGACAAAACTCTGAAGAAACAGAAGGACGCTCAGAAGCCTTCCTGGGCCTAAACTCAGTCCAACGGTAGAGCAGTGTGGCCCAGACTCAGAGTCATGCAGAGCACTGTGTGAGGGCTGGTTAGCACAGCACTGTGTGAGGGCTGGTTAGCGCAGCATTAGGGCTGGTTAGCACAGCACTGTGTGAGGGCTGGTTAGCACAGCACTGTGTGAGGACAGCACTGTGTGAGGGCTGGTTAGCGCAGCATTGTGTGAGGGCTGGTTAGCACAGCACTGTGTGAGGGCTGGTTAGCGCAGCATTGTGTGGTAGCCTGACGGCTTTCCCTTCTCTTCAATGAGACATACATTTCAATCTAATGGAGATGCATCAGTCAGTCCAGATTAGTCATTCTAATTGTATTTGAAAATAAAGTTAAACATTTACATTTGTTAGAATTAAATGAATATTATTCTGTCATATTCTCCACATGACTGGCAACAGTCACATTTCCCCGGTCAGTCAGCAGTGGTCATTACCCAGTCAGAGGTAAAACATTGTCCTATGCTCTGTGTTGCATCTCCCAAGAGCTTTCTGAGGTTGAGAGGAATACTTTTGGAGAATCCAAATACTGAGCTGATCTGCAATCTCCAAAACTGATCCACATTAGTGTAATGGCCACACCCTCGGGGGTCAGTTGTAGGGTTAGGGCAACGCTAGAGAGCTGTACCCATGGAGGTCAGGCGTAGGGTTAAGGCAACGCTAGAGAGCTGTACCCATGGAGGTCAGGCATAGGATTAAGGCAACGCTAGAGAGCTGTACCCTTGTCTGTCAGCCTGTCACCCTAAAAGTTATAGTCCCAGTTGGCTTGGCTTTATCAGTGATGGCAGTAGGAGATGCCTAGCTAACTGGGGGAGGCATAGCAATTGTATGTCTATAATGGGTTAGGTTATGGATGGTGAGCCTGAACTCTTTGGTTGCAGGCCATTTATGAGTGAATGGATTATGCAGACGCACTCGCTCATGCCCCTGCGCTAAGTGGAGCCGGAGCCTCTCCGGTTCTGTAATATGGTGATGTCGAGACCCCGCTGCGGTTCTAGAGGGCCTCAGTTACGGCACGGGTAATTTCTGATCACAGAACTGTAGTTACTCTCCTGAAACCAATTGATTAGTCCACTTAATATGCTATTAAATGTGTCTGTTTGAGCGTGACCGGCCATTATTGGGGCCCGCTCACTGTAGCACAGGCTCCAATAGATGTAAATTCAGCACAAAAGTCATAGATTGGGATGTAAGTACTTGTGGGGGTCGTTAAAGAGTGACTGACTGTAAATAGATGCAGTTCTGTGTTTCAATGTAGTGGTTTTATTAACGCCTTAATCATATTCCCTCTTCCTGCATTAAAATTGGAATGAGGGCAGGCCACAGAGTAGAACGTGATTAAACCCAGTCTAGAATGAGTCTGCTGACTACAGCGCAACCCTCATGGCTTGCAATCTCCGCTAGTTCATCCTAAAGGTGTTTGATGGTGTTGAGGTCAGGGCTCTGTATAGGCCAGCCAGTCAAGTGCTTCCACACCATCCATCCAACTCACCCATCCATGGGAACCTTGCTTTGCACACTTTTTGGAATGACCCATTATTTCACAAATGTTTGAATGCAGACTTCATTTCAAGGTGCTTGATTTTATACACCGCTGGCAATGAGTCTGAATAAAACACTGGAATTTAGTGATGAAGTGGTTTTAACTGTACCGATAATTTTGACCGTATAGTTGACGTTGCTTCGTTTTATGTGTAGGAACCCTATTCACATTGCAGAAGCGTGGTGCTATTTTGAGCATTATTAGTGGTTAAAAAATGGCGGTTTAGCTACGTTTAGTGATTGGCCCTTTAGGACTTGCACTGCTAGCCATTTGAGCTGCAAGCGCTAAAGCCGGCCAAACTTGGTACTCCTTCAATATCGATGTAATCTAGCTCTCGAGGGGGTGTTCAACTCGTTGTCATAGTGAAAAAGACCCAACTCCAAATTACAGCGTAGGAATGTGTCTTTAAAGTGACCTCTCTAGCATCCTCATTTTGAACAACTTTTATGGATCTATGCGGAAAAAAAACATGTTCTCAAAATAGTGTCAAAGTACAAAGGAGAAATATCAGTGTAGAAAGTCCCCGTAGCACAGTGCAGCCCAGCACACACTGTCAGGTCAGGGTGTGTGTGAGCTTGGTCATTTGCCTTGGCATGTTTATTCCCTATTCCAGCCGCCCACTGGAGTAAAAACTCTCCAAAAGCTGCTTCAGAAGCAGACGGGATTGTGATGCAAGAAACAACAACTCTAAATGTGTTGCTGTCTCAGAGTTGCCACCAGTTGCATCATGGGAAGTAAAGCAGAGCCAGTACAATGGGGTCATGTGATTAGCAGGTGTTGGCTGGCCTAAGAGTCTTCCCATTGAAAGTAATCTACTGACCTTAGCTGCCCTGAAGCCACATCAGTCCGCTGCTGCTGCTCAACTGCCCACTCCAGCCCATTACTGCCCCACACCAGCCTACTACTGCCCCACACCAGCCCATTACTGCCCCACACCAGTCTAATACTGCCCCACACCAGCCCATTACTGCCCCACACCAGCCTACTGCCCCACACCAGCCCATTACTGCCCCACACCAGCCCATTAGATAGATAGATAGATAGATACTTTATTGATCCTCAAGGGGAAATTCACTCATTACTGCCCCACACCAGCCCATTACTTCCCCACACCAGCCTACTACTGCCCCACACCAGCCCATTACTGCCCCACACCAGCCCATCACTGCCCCACACCAGTCTACTAGCCTGCGTCTCTAACTAGGGCACAGCATTGATTATTTCTCTACAAGGTGTGTGTGTGTGTATGTGTGTGTGTGCTTGCGTGTTTGTGTATATGTGTGTGTGTGTGTGTGTGTGTATGTGTGTGTGTGTGAGCTTGCGTGTTTGTGTATGTGTGTGTGTGTGCATCAAAGTCAAAGTCTGCTTTATTGTCAATTTCTTCACATGCCAAGACATACAAAGAGATCGAAATTACGTTTCTCACTATCCCACGGTGAAGACAAGACATATTTTACCAATTAAGTCCACAGACAAACATAACATTCAAGTAAACAATAAAAAGTAAATAAGAAAGCACCTACTGAACGTGTGTTTATGTGGTGTGGACCAAATGGGAAAAGAGAGGGCTGCTTTGTGCAGAAACAATAAAGGTGGATCAAGAGGGAGAGACAGGCAGGCCCTTTACCCCCCCCCCCCCCCCCCCCCCAGCTGAGGGAGAGACAGGCAGGCCCCCCCAGCTGTGGTGTGCACTCACCCTCACAGCTAAATCGGCGTCCCAGAAAACAGGACCTGACATAACCATGGATCTGTTTACACTCGCACAGAACTCTCAGTTGTATGAAGCGTCCTCCATGACATGCAACATTGGTTGATGCATACCTCCGACTGTTCACTCGGCGATGCAGGGTATATAACACAGTAACTGGTTTCGGATGGCCCTCAATATCGCATTCCGCCACGTGACGAGGGTCACAGAGAGAGATGGGGAAGGATAGAGGGAGGAAGAGAGAGGATAGAAAGGGAGAGGGAGAGAGAGAGAGTGATGAAGCGAGAGAGGGTGAAAGGAAGGAAGAGAGAGACCCAGAGGGAGAGGAGGAGGTGAGGGATAGAGAAGGAGAGAGAAAAAGCAAGTGTGAGAGAGGGAGTGGGAGAGGAAGAAAGAGAGAGAGATGGAGCGGAAGAGAGAGAAAGAGAGGGAGAGGAAGAGAGAGACAGAGGGAGCAGAAGAGAGAAAGAGGGAGAGGAAGAGAGAGGGAGTGGGGGATGTGAGGGGTAGATGAGAGAAAGAGAGAGAGGAAGAGAGAGGGAGTGGGGGATGTGAGGGGTAGATGAGAGAAAGAGGGAGAGGAAGAAAGAGGGAGTGGGGGATGTGAGGGGTAGATGAGAGAAAGAGGGAGAGGAAGAAAGAGGGAGAGGAAGAAAGAGGGAGTGGGGGATATGAGGGGTAGATGAGAGAAAGAGGGAGAGTGGGGGAAGAAATAGGAAAAGAGAGGAAGAGAGGGAATAAAAGAGACAAGAAGAGGAGGAGAAAGGATTTCTTTTGTAGTATTTTACCTTATTGATGCTATTACACAGACATTTAAACCACTGATAGTACTATTTTACTATACTGGTACTATTTCACAGACTCACAGATTCAAAATAAATGCTAATACTCCTTATACAAGCAGCACAACTAAAGGCTTCCTTAATGACAGCTGCAGTGTTTCCCATACATTGACTTATTTGTGGTGGCCCACCACAATATCATATACATGTATCAATATGATTTTCCAGGTTGTACTAGAAATTGTGCTTAAATCTAGTTAGCATCATAACCACGCTGCGCTAATTTGTTAAAAACTGTTGCATTCAAGTTAATTCTGCAAACCTGCCACCACAAATATAATTAAATTATGTGGGAAACACTGAGCTGCCTTAAAGCAGAGCCAGTACAGTATTCCCGAACGCTGTTTTTGCTTTTATGTCATATCTGATGTAAGGGGCAGGCAGGCAGAACTTAAACATCACATCATCATTATCAGAATCACACTCATCATCATTATCATCATATCAGTTATCATCATCAGTCATCATCATCATCACCTTCATCATCATCACCATCATCATCTGTCATCATAATCACATCATGATCATTATCAGATTTCAGTGACTCCCAGCACACGCAGTCAGGACTGATGATGGCACAGCACATCAAACTGAGAATTCCAGACCAAGAGAGAGATAGATAGATAGATATATAGATACTTTATTGATCCCTAAGGGGAAATTCAAGGTCTCAGTAGCATACAGACATCACACACAACATGCACGTACAGCAGAAAAAGTAATATAAGTATATAAATATAAAAAACACTGAACAATAAAGACAGTAAAATATAAAAAAAAATATACTAAATCCAATATCCACATAGTGTGCTTAATGATGAATAAGCGAGAGGCGCTTGCAGTGACAGGGCAGGGACTGTATGCATGGTGAGGTGCTCTATGAGAGTGAGTTTCATGGTGATGGTGCAAATAAGTCGTTCATCAGTGCAACAGTGCAAGAATAAAGTCTAGAGAACAGCATAAAAAAAAATATATGGACATATGAGAGAATAATGTAGACAAAGTAATATAAAAAACTATAGCAGTGCAAGAATAGGTTGAAGTAATAGGGTTACAGCCATTGGTCGAATATTAAGTATTAATATTAAGTATTAAGTATTAATATTAAGTATTAAGTAAGGCCACAATCCAGGCTCTGGGAGGGAGGCAGGGGTTATAAGCAAGACGTACAGTAGGTGTGAGTGAAGCATCTGTGTCTGATGTGACAAAACAATATCTTTGTTCTGATGTGACAAAACAATTTTTTTTTTCTGATGTGACAAAACAATATCTTTGTTTTGTTTTTGGATGTGTATGCTTTACGCTCTAGAAATATCAGTGAAGAGCACAAATACGGTCTGATTGGACGGAATATGCACATAAAGCGTTGTTGGTGTAAATTGCTACATTTATTTAGTCTGTAACAACAGACAGACGTCAGATGGGAGACTGAAACATTCTTCAAAATGGTCCTGGTTCAAATTGGCCTTAAGAGACTAAGAGAAAATATTCAAATCAAGCCTAGCTGCTGAAACACCTGCTATCCTCTCAGCAGGCCTGACCTTGTATAAGCGTGAGGGTGCACGTCTCTGTGTGTGTGTGTGTGTTTGTGTACTGAGCCTGTGTGTGTGTGTGTGTGTGTGTGTGTGTGTGTATGTGTGTGTGTGAGTGTGTGTGTGTAAGCTTGAGCTAGCATGTCTTTGTGTGTGTGTGTGTGTGTGCGTGTGTGTGTTTGTGTACTGAGCCTGTGTGTGTGTGTGTGTGTGTGTGTGTGTGTGTATGTGTGTGTGTGAGTGTGTGTGTGTAAGCTTGAGCTAGCATGTCTTTGTGTGTGTGTGTGTGTGTGCGTGTGTGTGTTTGTGTACTGAGCCTGTGTGTGTGTGTGTGTGTGTGTGTGTGTGTGTGTGTTTGTGTACTGAGCCTGTGTGTGTGTGTGCCCATCCCTCTGTCTCTATCGTCCTCCCCTCTGGTCCAGTGTTGGTGCTGACCCGGATGTTGTTTTCTGCAGCAGATGCTGCGGTTCTGCCTGTGGATGGAATGGCTGGTCCCTGGGTCCAGTCACCGTGGTTGTGCCGGTCAGGTCCCTGGGTCGAGCCTGTCATGTCCGCTGGCCCATGCCTCCTCTGTTTCCTAAGCTGGGCCCCTAACATCTGCTCAGCCAATCCTCATCAGCTCACTGTGTATGTCTGTGGCTCTTGTTAGTCCTTGAGCCAATCCCCTGGAGCCTGATGAATTAAACAACGCCAGTAATCCATCCATCTCAGGGGCGCTCGGAAGGAGGACAAGGACAGCAGAGCTTAATCTCTCCTCTGCAGGACTCCAATGACATCCACAACACCTGCATCCAACCCCGCTTTTCACCAGGAGATGACGACATATGTCAAATGAAGATATCAAATGAATGGATATTAGCCCAAGGATGAAATCAGTTGAGGAAACATGTCTAATGTGTCTGTTACAGAATGAACCAACAGTCCTCAGTGCCTCAATCAGTAAAGTCTATCTGTCATAATTGTCAGTGTGTGTGTGTGTGTGTGTGTGTTTGTGAATGTTTCTGTGTAAGTGTGCATGTGTGTGTGTGTGTGTGAGAGAGAGAGCTCAATCCACTTCCATCCTTGAGGGATAAAGTGTTAATGAAGTCAGCTGTCACTAGGCGCTGCCCAGCTGTCGCCAAGAAGCACTCTGACATCCTTCTTCATTAACTGAACACATCTGGCATTTAGTCTCATCCTCCAGACCTCTCTTGTGAGGGAATGTCTACATCAACTCCAGACCTCTCACGTAAGGGAGCGATCAGTAAGAACGACCACATCAACTCTCATGAGGAGAGATCAGTAAGAACGACCACATCAACTCTCCTGAGGAGAGATCAGTAAGAATGACCACATCAACTCTCCTGAGGAGAGATCGGTAAGAACGACCACATCAACTCTCATGAGGAGAGATCGGTAAGAATGACCACATCAACTCCAGACCTCTTATGTGAGGGAGAGATCGGTAAGAATGACAGCATCAACTACAGACCTCTCATGAGGAGAGATCAGTAAAAATGACCACATCAACTCTCCTGAGGAGAGATCAGTAAAAATGACCACATCAACTCTCCTGAGGAGAGATCAGTAAAAATGACAGCATCAACTACAGACCTCTGATATGAGGGAGAGATCGGTAAAAATGACAGCATCAACTACAGACCTCTGATATGAGGGAGAGATCGGTTAGGTCGGTCTAGATTAGATCAGGTAGAACTGCAACAACTTCGGCAGGCAGTGTGATAGTGTGTGTAGTGTGTGTGGATGTGTGGGTCGGTGGGGTACTTTTCTGTGCCACTATTACCTGAGAGCTGCTCTGTGGGGTTCACACTCAGGCCTTAAGGGCATCAAGGCAATTTGTTTTTTGGTGCTATTCAAATAGAATCCCATTACACTGAGCTCTAACACACTGAGAGATTATAACAGACCTTCACACAGCTCTAATAAAGAGAGGGGAACACAGCATTGAACAATTTTTTCACCTTTTTAAGGACATTTTCATCATAGAATTCATTTGCGTTACCGTAGCCTATCGGTTCCCACAAGGACCTAGATATGGGTCTGGCCTGAGGTCATTTCTCGAGCCCACTTCCTGTCTGTCCTTGAATTAAGGCTAGAAACCCACAAAATAAAACTGGACAACACACACCTGTCGTTTCCACTAGCCACGGAGGCTTTGCACTGTGCACTTCTGTGGTCCGAGTCAGACCACCTAACAGCACGACATTAAATAAAGACATGAGGTAGCATACTACCAAAATAAATTAGTTAGCATACTATCAAAAGACATGAGGTAGCATACTACCAAAAGACATGATACACCAAAAGACATTAGACATACTACCAAAAGACATTAGTTAGCATACTATCAAAAGACGTTAGCATACTACCAAAAGATATGAGGTAGCACACTACCAAAAGATATGAGTTTGCATACTACCAAAAGACATGAGTTAGTGTAAGGCTTTTGCATAGTTCAATAGTTAGCTAGTTAGCTGCTGTTTCAACAGACACATCTCATAAAGACAGGTCCACCAGAGAGAGATTTTAACAGACACATGTGTGATGCACAGAGTAGATCAGGGTGGCGCTGCATATTCTCCCATGTGTAATGACTCCATCCATTATTAACAGCAGCCTTGGCAGAGATTTCAGTAGGATTCATTAATTCATTTGTGTTACAATGCACAGGCATGAAGGTCATCCATGAGACTAATTAACATGGAGAGACATGCCAGAGAACCATTACCTGCAGTCTGGCCCTCCACTGGGTCATTTACTCCCCGAGATACATTAGGACACTCACCGTCAGGAGACACACCTTTATGACACTCACCGTCAGGAGACACACCTTTAGGATACTCACCACTAGGAGACCTACTATTAATATACCCACAGGAGATACACAGTTAGGAGTCGTACAGTTACTGTAGAATACTCACCGTTTGGAGGCGCACAGTTAGGAGACGCACTGTTAGGAGACGCATAGTTAGGAGACGCACTGTTAGGAGACGCACAGTTAGGAGACACACCGTAAGGAGACGCATAGTTAGGATACTCACCGTTTGGAGACGCACAGTTAGGAGACACACCGTTTGGAGATGCACAGTTAGGAGACCTCCCATTAGGACACTCTCAAGGAGACCACAGGGGGTCCAGAGAGTGATGTTTCATCCCTCAGGCCATGTCCACATGTAGCCGGGTATTTCTCAAAACAGAAGTGTTTCCTCCTTCGTATTGCAAAATAATCCCATCCACATGGATACGCAAAAACAGCCATTGAAGAGTGTCAAGAACATGTCAATCATACAGATATATGCAATACTGTCCAATCGGAGGCCACGTGACACCTTTTTAAAAATATGTTTTCAGTGACCAAAAACTGTTTTTTTTTTGTTGTGGACGGAAGGCCAAAACGCATAAAAAAATCTCAGTTTTTTAAATACTGTACCTACGTGTGGACACACGTAACACTCAGCAACACTTCTCTTGGTCAATGAGTGTGAGTCTAGCTCTGCCTGGCACTGGGTGTGTGTGTGTGTGTGTGTGTGTGTGTGTGCGTGCTGTGGTCAGACGTCTGTCTACTTGGCTATCTGGATGTGTGTGTGTGTGTGTGTGTGTGTGTGTGTGTGTGTGTGTGTGCGTGCTGTGGTCAGACGTCTGTCTACTTGGCTATCTGGATGTGTGTGTGTGTGTGTGTGTGTGTGTGTGTGTGTGTGTGTGTGTGTTTGTGCGTGCTGTGGTCAGACGTCTGTTTGCTTGGCTATCTAGATGTGTGTGGGTGTGTGTGTGTGCGTGTGCGTGCTGTGGTCAGACGTCTGTCTGCTTGGATATCTGGATGTGTGTGGGTGTGTGTGTGTGCGTGCTGTGGTCAGACGTCTGTCTGCTTGGCTATCTGGATGTGTGTGGGTGTGTACTGTATGTGTGTGCGTGCTGTGGTCAGATGTCTGTCTGCTTGGCTATCTGGATGTGTGTGTGTGTGTGTGTGTGTGTGTGTGTGTGTGTGTGTGTGTGCTCCATGCTCCAGGCAACTTCATCTGCAAGGACAATTCCTTTAACAGATCATCAGATTGCACCTCATTCAAATTCCATGGTGAAACCTCACGTTGTAAAATATTATGTCACTTAAGATTGATTAAGTCATCAGTGTAAACGGTTTATCGCTTGAAGTGAATTCCAATGACTTCCTTGATATTCTCTTTTCTCCAACACAAATGTTTGCTTTACTTGTGTGGTGTGTGTGTGTGTGTGCGTGTGTGTGTGTTTGTGTGTGTGTGTGTGTGTTTGATAGAATGATACAGTATTAGCTCTGCTGAAGGAGAATCCAGGTTTGTGTGTGTGTGTGTGTACAGTGCTGTGATCATGTGTGTGTATGTGTATGTGTGTTGTGGTCAGGTGTGTGTGTGCACACATGCTGTCATTGAACACTGTATGTTCATGCACTGTGATCAGACGTGTGTGTGTGTGTGTGTATGCGCGCGCACCGAGAGCTCCACTCAGGAGGAGCCCATCTCTGGTGATTTAAATTGAGTAGTGCAGCTCTACACAGCAGTATCCCTGATCTCCCAACTCCTCACAAATGAGCTTTAACAATCCCAGTCACGCAGTCCAGCTCTCTCACCCAGCCATTTCAAACATGACTAATTTAATCAAGATGACTGTGGCGTGATTAAAGCACCCGGGGGGAGCTGACACACCACTGACTCCTCTCCACACACTTCCCAAACAACATCTGCCACAGCTTCTTCTCCCATTCTGCCACTGATGCTGGGATAGCACATGATATACATGCTCTAGTCCACCAGCGCCACACACACACACACACACACACACACACACACACACACACACACACACACACACACACACACACACACACACACACACACACACACTTCTGCTCACAGCACCACACACAGACACACACACCACACACACACACAGCTCTGATAGGGGCTTCACTAGAACACAGCTCTGAGGGGGTATCCACTATAACTGTTAGAACTGACACAAAGCTTTGAGAGGGACTCTGTTAGAACACAGCTTTGAGAGGGCCTCTGCTAGAACACAGCTTAGAGAGGGACTCTGTTAGAACAAACCCACAGCTTTGGGTCAACCCTGTTGCGTAAAATGTGCTATATAAATAAATTGACTTGACTTGAATTTGAAAGGGCCTCTGCTAGAACAAAGCTTTGAGATTGCTTCTGTTAGAGCACAGTTTTGAGAAGGCCTCTGTTAGAACACAGCTTTGAGAAGGTCTCTGTTAAAACAGAGTCACAGCTTTTAGAGGGCTTTTGATAGAACACAGCTTAGAGAGGGCCTCTGTTAGAACACAGTTTTGAGAGGGCCTCTATTAGAACAAACCCAGACCTCTGACAGGACCGCTGTTAGAACACAGCTTTCAGAGGGCCTCTGCTAGAACAAACACACAGCTTTGAAAGGGCCTCTGCTAGAACACAGCTCTGAGAAGGTCTCTGTTAAAACAAAGCTTTGAGAAGGCCTCTGTTAGAACAAACCCACAACTTTGCCAGGGCCTCTGTTAGAACACAGCTTTGTGAAGGCCTCTGCTAGAACAGAGGCACAGCTGTAAGAGGGCCTTTGAGTGTGGCTCCCGGGGGGGGGGGGGGGGGGGGGGGGGATTAGACTTCTCTGATCTGAGGGCTTCTGCTCCACTTCTTAGCCTATAGTGATAATTTGATTGATGCAGCTCTTCACCGCGGCTACACACAGACAGACATGGCCTTTCACAATCCGCAGACAGCAGAAAGGCCTCTTTCGCTTTGCTTGGGAGTGCTTGATCTTGAAAGCTTTCATGTTCCTGAGGGTATTGGTCTGCTTTGCTGTCCTGACAAGGCTATAACATAACAACTATTTAGCTGCGCCTTTCGCTCGCCCATTCTTCTCCTCGTGTCTCACTCCTTGTTATTGTGGACTTGATTGATTGTCTGCATCAGAGGGATGGGCAACTGGCGAGGCTCCTTTTCATGTGTCCTCTGGTCAGGGAGCGTGGCGATCAATCGTTCCTTACTTTTATTGGCCAGAACAAGGAGAGAAGGTTTCATTTGAAGAGGCCTTTATGACGCAGGTTCGGCTGACACAAGACGGAGAGGCGAGTTATAGAGAATCTTGTGCATTGCGACTTAATTCACTTTGGCTGGAGGACGGTTTAACATGGGATGTCGTGCGGTTTAAGGTGATAAGACGTGCACTCAGGGAGATGAAGGCTGGACTTTGGTTTTCTCTTTGGGTGACTTTGGTGCCAGCCCCTGTGGGCTAAAAAATCTGTGTCTTTAGACGTTCCTATTCTCTGAAAGTTATTGTTGAGAAACTGAGAGCACCAGTGCGATGAAAGTGTCTTTAGAAGTTCTCATTTTCTCAACTTTTTTTCTCCTTGTTGAGAACCAGAGAGCATCCCACCTTCCAGTTCTAGATGACATTCACTAATCATGGAGCTTTGTTCTGAGTTCATCAACAAAACAAACAAAAAAAAACATGCATCTGTGCCACCTTCTCTCTTTCTTTCAGCAGAACATGCTGGTCAGCGTTTGTGTATCTCTGGTCCCTACTGTGCGGACGAGCTTAGTATTAGTCCACGCTGCCGTCTGCCGCGCCATTCACCGTTTGCCAAAGTAATTAAGCGGCGGCAGCAGCCGTGGAGCCAGGCATTCTGTCATGATCAAGGACTGCAATTTCGTATTCAAATGAGAATAATAAGATCACAGAGCGAACCCCTAAGCTCCTTACACTCCCAGAGTACTGCCTACCTGCAGCTGTGCAGGGAGCTGGCCAGCCTGCTCCCCTGGAGCCACAGATAACGCCCGGACACACACTCACACACACACACTCTGGTTCACGCACGGACACACAGTCACACACACACACTCTGGTTCACACTAAAAGGCTTATGCGTTCAGTGCAACTCCCCCAAGACGTCTGTCACTGGCTGTGCCAACACGGAAGATCACTTTGACCTCCTCAGAGCGTTGACATTTCTAGGAACATGCCAGGCTACCTGCAAACCTGTGCTTGAGTGTGTGTGTGTGTATCTGTTTATGTATGTATGTATGCCTGTATGTGTTTATGTGTATGTGTGTGTGTGTGTGTGTTTCTGTGTATGTACTGTATGGTCTGTGTGTGTGTGTGTGTGTGTGTGTGTGTGTGTGTGTGTGTGCAGAAGAGGCTGGCAGGGTGTCTGCTTCAGGCACTGGGTTAATTAATGTGACTGAAACATCACACACCTGCTTCCTCTCGGCGCTGCTCTCAAAGAAAGCCCAAGAGAAGAGGAGGAGAAGACAAGGAGGAGGAGAGAGGAGAGGCCGGGTTTGCTTCTCTCAAAGGGAGCCCGCGTAGAGTGGCCTGCTTACTGGTGGGTTTGGCCATTGACTAAACGTGGAGACTATAATAGAGCCCAGCAATGAGCAGCACGACACCTGCAAGAGGAATCACTCGAGCTGAAATCCTGCCAAAGCTCCTTCAGCTCACACAGGGGAGGAGAAGAGATAAGGATGCATGTGAGATTAGATGTATTATTGTTTCAAATATATTCAATTGTAATCATCACATTCATTCACATAGGATGCATTGTGGGCATAGATTATATGTGCTATCTTTTACAGCATGTGTGTGTGTGTGTGTAAGTCTGCCTGAGTGTTAGGGTAGACTAGCTAGCTTTTGTTAGCTAGCACTGGCCTTCAGTCACTTTCATTTCATTTCAGCCATGTTCCATGTATCTCCTGAGACATGTGGATTGATGTTGAATGCAGGGCTGAGCATGAAGCGTTAGGCATACCAGCCCTCCTCAGGTTTCATGTTGACATGTTGTATTTATTCATACATTATATATTTGTCGGCTCACAGGCCCTCAGGCTGTGTGATAATCACATCATTTCTGTTTGACATTGTTGCTCTGCTAAAGACTTGACCTTTGACCTCTCAGACTTGCTGCTCCACACACGCCTGCTGGGGCAATAGAGACCCGTGTCTCCACAGAAACCTCCTGCATTCCTGAGCGCTTTGCCTTCGGAGGTTTTCATCTACGCCCCCTGCATACAGAGCACATTTGAATAAAGTCCTTAATGCATACCTGTCAACATTTAGCTTTCCAAAAACGGGAGATTTTTTTTCGGGGGCGGGGGGGGGGAGGGGAGGGGGGGGTCAGTGTTTATACCGGATCTGTGTTTGCATATTTAAAAGTTTAATACACGTGTTTCAACACTGCATTTTGGTCGTTGCTTTTACCTTACCATTACCTTACGCATGCCAGTTATGTATCCACCAGCTGCCTGCCTGCAGCCTACTTCCAAAACTCCAAAGCTGCTTGATGTCAGATTTGGTTCCGAGGGAACAAGTTCAGTGAATCAACAACACTCAATAACAGTTTATGTGATGTGTTAATCAATTAAATTCCCAACAATTTCACAACAGTTAGTTCTGGAGTAGGCCATTCAACTAGCCCGCTTGCTTACGACGAGACTCAGGCTGTGCAGTCGGCACCCGCTTCCTTATTTGGGTTTTGGGTTGCCAGGTTTTAGCCTATGACAAAACGGTTGAAATTGAAACTAAGTGATCGTGTATGTGTAGGGTATATTTCATAAACAATCTGGCAACCTGAATGCATCAATGATTTTAAAATTAAGTTTGATGGTCATGCAAATTACGGGAGTTTTCCGGGAGAAATAACAAAACGGGAGGGTGCTGGGAGATGACCTTGAAATACGGGAGAAACCCGGGAAAAACGGGAGTGTTGACAGGTATGCCTTAATATCTCAACAAAGCCTGTTAAAGGGCATAAAATGAGATTCACAGTTCCCCGGTGAATGTGTCGCTGTGTAATGCAACACTGCACCCATCCTGTCAGGTGAAGAGTTCACACTCGGTGCACTGGCAGTCGGGCTGGTGAGGGTGGGGTGTGTGATGTGATCCCACTTTTACGTCCCTCTACTAATCAAACTACGCTGGTCCTCGTGGTGTTTGCATTAAGCGTGAGCCAGACTGGCAGCCTTTTGAGTCTGACATTTCACTGTGGAAGTGGAGGTGTGTGTGTGTGTGTGTGTGTGTATTGGGGGTGAGCATGGGAAGATTCAGGCAGATTTGTACGCCATAGTTCAGAGTTTTATCCGTCAGACTACCCAAAGGCAATCACGGGGAATTCTTCTTCCAGCTCTCAGCTAGCTACCTCCACCCCCACCCCCCAATCATCCCAGGGAAGAGCTGCATTCAGAGGAAGCACTCATAGTCCCAGCATGATGCTCTGAATTATGATTATGGAACCCCCAAATTAAATGAGCTGAACTTTGAGAGGGGAAAGATTAATTATGGAACACAAAGTGTGTCTCTGAAGCTTGCCTATTCTAATCAGACATGTGGTGTGTGTGTGTGTGTGTGTGTGTGTGTGTGTGTGTTGCTTCAACACGCCTCTTTAACTCAGACATCTAGTGTGATCACACCTCTCCCAGTGAGGCAGCCTTTCTTTGCGCCCACCCTGCTGACATGACAGGATCGACGGCCTCACAGACGAGCTGCCTCCATGTGGATCATCCACATCCACCCTAAAGTAACACATCCACCTTACACTAACACATCCACCTTACACATCCACCTTACACTAACACATCCATCTTACAGTAACACATCTTACAGTAACACATCCACCTTACACTAACACATCCACCTTACACATCCACCTTACACATCCACCTTACACTAACACATCCACCTTACAAATCCACCTTACACTAATTACACTAACACATCCTCCTTACACATCCACCTTACACTAACACATCCACCTTACACTAACACATCTTACAGTAACACATCCACCTTACACTCACACATCCACCTTACACTCACACATCCACCTTACAGTAACACATCCACCTTACACTAACACATCCACCTTACGCAGCCACCTTACACTAACACATCCACCTTACACATCCACCTTACACTAACACATCCAACTTACACTAACATGTCTTACAGTAACACATCCACCTTACTCTAACACATCCACCTTACAGTAACACATCTTACAGTAACACATCCACCTTACACTAACACATCCACCTTACACTAACACATCTTATACTAACACATCCACCGTACACATCCATCTTACACTAACACATCCACCTTACACTAACACATCTTACAGTAACACATCCACCTTACAGTAACACATCTTACAGTAACACATCCACCGTACACTAACATATCCACCTTACACTAACACATCCACCTTACACTCACAAATCCACCTTACAGTAACACATCCACCTTGCAGTAACACATCCACTTTACAGTAACACAACCACCTTACACTAACATATCCACCTTACACTAACACTTCCACCTTACACTCACACATCCACCTTACAGTAACACATCCACCTTACAGTAACACATCCACTTTACAGTAACACAACCACCTTACACACCCACCTTACTGTAACACATCCACCTTACACATCCACCTTACACTAACACATCCACCATACAGTAATACATCCACCTTACACAACCAATTTACAGTAATGTGCCGTTCATCTTACACTAACACATTGTGTTTAAGGCTGATTTATGATGCTGCGCAGGGGCGGACTGGGACCAAAAATCGGCCCTGGCATATTTGGCCCAAGCGGCCCTCAAATCGGTCGGGCACACCTAATTAAATTCAAAATCTTTGCATTACCCTTAAATATACATATATTTTCAACTGCACTGAAAGTGATGTAGGCCTCATTGGCTATCACTCTGACTTTTCAGAGGTAGCCATGGAGCACATGATCTCCATATTCAAGTAGGCTATAAAAGCAATTATTAAAGAAGATTGATCTGCTTGAATTCAAAGTATCATTTCAAATTATTCAATAGGCTACATTTAAACTATACAATGCTCAACTGACAGCAGCACCAAACAGTTACTGAAGCCTATGTGTAAAGAGATAAATTTCCTAGATTGTCGTAGACATTAATCACTGTAGGACAACTGAAACCACACGAAATAAACAGGGCTGTTGCTGGAAATATTCTATTCCTGTAGGCTATACTACCTACCTACATTGCTGGTACATTTTGGAACAGTATAGCTACATTAACTAATTATCTTTAATGTCTTCCAGTAGCCTATCGTATAGGTCACTGTATATATAGCTTAGTTGGCTTGTGCATGAATATGACTTAATGTTTTGTAGCCTACATTTCCGTCAGTCTACAGTCTTTTAGCCCATCTTTACCATGATAACCCTTCCCAGATAGAACCCTTTCGACGCTCTACTTCGAGAGACCAACCACCACTCATGCCATCGATGTTGAATTTTGGGCGTCTGACGGAAACTGATCAATCTGACCAACAATTAACACTGATTTGATACTTTTGCTGTCCGGGTTTGCAAATCATTCATTTAGAACATTTAAGTTGCTCTATTTGTTATTATAATCACAGCACGGCCTTAGCCTACTATGTTATCAGCCTACTATAATTATCATTACCATATTATTACATTATCGCAATGAATAAGTTATCATAATCATCATCGTCAGCATGGCATGTCACACTTAGCCTACCTGCTCCACCACTGAGTTCTTATCATGTAGCCTCAACTAGGCTCCACCACCTGCTCACTGTCCCTCTGTATGCTTGCTTACATCCTCGTTCAAACTCAACGAACTTCAACATGTTGCTGACATCTGCTAGCCTACTTGCAATATTGTATTTTTGAAGCTTCTACATTGGTGTTACTTTTGCATTATTGACCCGCCGCAATTTCGTGTAGGCAACTTCGATTAAATTTTGATGCCTCACAGAATCCTGGCTCTGAGCCAAAATGCGAGGGGTGGGGCCTGACATGAGCGGTTATTGGATCAGTCGAGTGCCATTATGGAAATGTACCAATGGGCCGCTGATTGTCCTTCCTTTGGGCCGATTGTTGGCCAAAATGATTACAGTAAATGATATATATAGCCTATTCTATATCGGCCAAAAAGGTGCGTCGGCCCACCGGAAAATGCCCGGTATGCCAGATGGCCAGTCCGCCCATGATGCTGTGTAGCCTCAACACTGTAGCTACGCCGCTGCTTCTATGCCATCTTTAACCTTTTCTCATCTGTCTAGGTTGCTCACCACGGAAGCACTAATTGGAGTAGAAAACTCCATAGACTGTCATATTTAAATATAAATGTCATTTGTTTGGCCTTTTCTTGGTTAGATTTTTGAAGTATATTCCAACAACATTGTTATTGTAACCAAAAAGTACATCTGAGGTTATTTGTGTGGTGTCTTCCAGCCAGTTTATGTTATGTTAGCAAATGAACTTCCCACAGTTGGCTGCAAAGTACTGCTGGCTAAAAAAGTGCTGATTTTAAAACGTTACTGATAATTGGACACTGTACAATCGGATAACGCCATCATTGTAACCATGGGGTTGAATCAATGATATCTGCACAAGTCAGAGTCTCCGCCCCCTTCAATGGCCATACTGACACCGTTGACCGCCGTCAGAGTTCAGAATATAGCGATTTAATTTCCATTAGTTCAAGTAGGCTAATCTAATTTGTGAGATCAATGTCCGATGGTGAAACTGCCATTTTGTCTTCTGACCATCCATGAATTTAGTCAGTCATTGAGCTGACTTTTATTCAAAACTTATTTGGGAAGATTAGGTATCCATTTATGTTGCATTATCCATGCTTTTCTGAATAACGGATTGGGATGCATTTCTAAAGCAAGGATTTGTTGCATTTCACAATTGCCTAATGAGTCTATTCCCTGCAGCAGCTACAGCCAATACCCAGAGGTCACCGTTGGAAATGAAAAGCATAACAATGTGCATACCATACACACTTAAAGGTGCTCTAAGCGATCCTGGGTAACGTCACTTCTGTTGACTTTCAAAACAAAAAGAGAGCTAGCCCGCTACTTCCTCCCATCCCTCCCTGCTCCCGTGCAATTGAAACTCTCCTAAATGCGCATCTCGTCTGTGATTTGCTAGTTGTTTTTGTTGCCGTTTTTGGAGCCTGGGCTGTCCACAGAGATTGTGTTTTTTTACAGTGTATTCAGGACACAGACAGCTAGCGGTTGGTTAGGTGATGTTTGCAGTAAGTGTCATAAAATGTTTTAGCCTAAAAAATGTGTGGCATCGCTTAGAGCACCTTTAAAACACACTAATGTCATGTGCACATTATGCATGTCCTCAGGAAGCTTTGTAAAGAGTGTAGTCATCAGACATAAAGGACCGTCCATGTTTGTTGATCTTTCATTGATACACATGGGTTGATGTGTAGGCCAAATCATAAATATCATAAACATATTAAAACGTTCTCAAAGGGCACATTTAAAGAGCTTTTGGTGCTGCTTCTGCCTTTCAGGCTGATTTTCATCACACTAACAAAATGTAAATATTTACCTACTTTTTTTAATTATTATGATGACGATCTAAGCCTGAACTGAACTGTGAGTCAGTGTGCTGAATACACAAACACACACACACAGAGATCAGCCTCAGGTGCGTTTCTGTGTGTGTCATAAACAAACTGAGCAGATTCTGAGCAGTTGCCTGGTCAGGGCAGAAAGTCTTTCTTTCCTGCGTGTCGTAAGATAAAAGCGTGCTGAATAAAACATCCTCTGTATCTCGGTAGGGACCTGTAGCGCTGCACCACACACACACACCTGACATACCTGCAGGCCACACACACACACACACACACACATGACACACATCTGCAGGCCTCGCTCTGGTCTGCTCAGCGGCACACACAGATCAACAGCGGAGAGCAACAGAAGAACAACACTCCTAAAATAGCCCTGTGGAGCGAGTGGGGGCGGCTGTGTGGGGAGGAGACAGTGAGAGGGCTGCATCAGGAGACAGTGAGAGGGCTGCATCAGGAGCTGCATCAGGAGACAGTGAGAGGGCTGCATCTGGAGACAGTGAGAGGGCTGCATCAGGAGACAGTGAGAGGGCTGCATCAGGCGACAGTGAGAGGGCTGAATCTGGAGACAGTGAGAGGGCTGAATCTGGAGACAGTGAGAGGGCTGCATCTGGAGACAGTGAGAGGGCTGTATCAGGCGACAGTGTGTGTGGGTGCACACACTCTACATCAGGTGACACTGCGTGTGGGCGCAGACACTCTACATCAGGAAACCACATGGGAATGGAGAAGATCATCTACAGTGCATAGATAGTCAATATAAGTTAACTACGTATGAATATCCGTGAGAATCTACACTAAATGTAGATATATATCTGTTAGTTACGTATGAATGTCTGTGAGAATTTACACTAAATGTATGTAGTCTATATCAGTTAACTACATATGTCTGTGAGAATTTACACTAAATGTATGTAGTCTATATCAGTTAACTACGGTACATATGTCTGTGAGAAATGACACTAAATGTATGTCACAGCGCACAAGACTGGAGTGTTTCTGAGTGTCATGTCCTGCTCTATTTCTGGGGCACATGTGTCAAGTTCTGTGATGTCACAGTAAGGGATCTATTTCTGGGGCACATGTGTCTTGCACACCTATTGCATTGTATGTGTGTGTGTGTGTGTGTGTGTGTGTGGTGTGCGTTTGTGTGTATATGAAAACTTTGTTACTGAACCACTGTGACTCACTTGTGTGTGCTTATTCACAGTGCCAGTGTCCCTGCTGTTGCCAGCCCTATTCAGCCCTGCTGTTGTTCATCTGCATTGTGCTTGTCTTTGGTAACGGCCATCGGCTAATCTATCGATTCACCAAGAATTTTGTATTGATCAATTGTTAATCAGTAATCAGTAATCCAAAAAGTGAAAACCAGGAAGCTGACCAGTTGTGACCAGAAAGCAGCCACATGTCTTTAGATAATTATTCAGAAGAAGGAGAGAAGGAGAGCACTCTGAGAAACTACAGCCTTTCAAGGTGATATGAAGTATGCTTTTTTCCCCCACTGTGCAAGTGGCTTCAATAGATATGACAGATTTGACCAGCGTCAGTGAGCATACTGATGAGGTCTCCAGCTTTCACCAGCAGCAATGAGCGCCCTGATGAAGTCTCCAGCTTTACAGTGACCAGTGGCGGTGAGCGTCTTGATGAGGTCTGTGCAGAAATCAGCGGGGAATTAGCCAGGGCAGGAGTCATTAACCCCAATGCTTGTAGTGCCGTAGCCTGGGGGTGGAGAGGGCTGCTATTGATCCAGAGCAGGCTAATCTATCCAGAGCAGGCTAATCTATCGATGCCAGAGCAGGCTAATCTAACGATGTCAGAGAAGGCTAATCTAACGATGTCAGAAAAGGCTAATCTAACGATGTCAAAGGCCAAGATGGCTGCACAGGAAGGGAAAGAATCCCTCCAAGTGCCATGTGGCACGGCACGCTGTAGTTTGTTGTCTGTAAGTGGTTTTAATCAAGTCACTGATTAAAGTAGTTAATAGGATGCAGGAGATTAGAGGCTGCAGAAGCTGCTTGTCTTAAAGCGCGAGTGCGTTTTCAAATCAAATTTTTTGAGATCAACGTCCGATAGTGCAAATTGGCATTTTGTCTTCTGACCATCCATTAATTGCTTTGAGAAAAATAGTGGTTGATGCACAGTCAGTCATTGAGCTGACTATTTTTCCAAATACTATATTCATATTATGATATTTTAGGGGCGCTGTTAGAAAAATTGGGCATTTGGGCCCTATGACAGACAATAGTTCTGCCCCCCTCCCCCAGTAGTATATAGTATTGGGGGGGGGGGGGGCATTCTCTGGGAGGCCCCTTTCAGTGCAGTGCTGGGCCCTTAGGCAGGGTTCACATTAGCCAGTGTCATTTTAGGCAAGTGGCAGCGGCAAACGTATCGCAACGCTCAGACCATAATAAGTTTTATCTCGTTCCTAAGCAACACAAACGGTTTGTCAATTGAATACGGTCGCGTTGCACTTTGAAAGTTGAACCAACTTCAATGCTCAGCTTGTTCAACGCTAGCGTTACGCCACAGTTGCCACTGTTCCGCTGCTGAACCATAGAGATCAATAGGAAACCTGCCGCTTGCCGCTGGCTAATGTGATCCCCGCCTTAGAATCGTCCTACCCCCTCCCAACTCCCTCCCTCTAGCGGCGCCCATGAATTAATTAATTGAATGAATCTAATTGAATGAATCAAGTTCAAGTAGTCTGGTTGAATTGCTAAAATCTGTTTTTGAAGATATCTGTTAGAACCTTTCTGTGCCAGGGGCCAGAGGGGAACTTTTGTTTCTAAGAGGTTTGAGAAGTGAACTCATTTGGGAGAAGTGAACAGTGCTCTGTGAGGGAGAGAGAGTGTGTGTGTGTGTGTGTGGCAATCAGGTGAGATACATAATTTGACTGTGTAAAGAAGCTGTGAATTAGATGTCAGACAAAGACATGTTTGAGAACATCAATTTCAAGGAACTCAGTCCCCTCTGAAATGTTATTTCAATGTCATAACAACATCCCATCCATAGAGAGGTTCTGAGGTTCTTTATATCATTGTTTTTCAACCACTGTGCCGGGGCACACTAGTGTGCCGTGAGAGATCATTAGGTGTGCCGCAGAAAATCACCCAAATGTCACTCACTGGTCCAGAAAAGCAACTGTTGCATCAAAGAATTTATAACCACATGCTCTCATTGATTGTATGATTGCACTATTTGTGGTATGCAGGCATTGTACAACGGGGGCCCCAAATTCCAGTATTCACAGAATCATCACATATCCAGTTCATAACAACAATTAAATTAGATATAGTCACCTACAAATGAAACAGAGGGCGCTTGTTTTATTGAGCAGGTCTTGCATATAAGCCATAATAAGGCCATATCTGTGTATTATTTGAAATTTTAGGCTATAGTATGGTTATTTTTTCTTCACACAGGATGTTAGTGTGCCGTGGGACATTTTACGTGTCAAAAGTGTGCCGTGGCACAAAAAAGGTTGTAAAACACTGCTTTATATCATGGCAACATCCACAGAGAGGTTCTAAGAATCTTTCTGGAGTTTGATATCTTATCCCTATGTACAGATTATCATAACCACGGACCCTGGGGACATAATCATGACCACGGACCCTGGGGACATAATCATGACCACGGACCCTGGGGACATAATCGGAATGGGCACCTCCTCGTCAAAATCCAAATACTGAACCATTTAGGATAGGCTATGCTACTACATTTAGGCTAGGCTAGCCTACTACAATATTTGAAACACAAAAACTACTAGCCTAACACCTTTTTCATAAACTCAAGCAAAACCAGCATGCTAAGTAAGAAGAAGCAGGCCTAAACAATGAAACAATGTCAATGAATGCAATTCCATTACATTTACATGTACATAAGGACAAATGAAATATGTTAGCTTTGACTTACCACCCCAAATCTAAAACACACGTAATGAGGGTGGTATACTACAATACGTGGACCATTTGCAATGAATAGTTAAGGTGGATGTTGTGAATATAGTGAAAATGATAATGAGTTCAATCATTTCATTAGCGGGTATTTTGTGCCTCATGTTGATATATACGTGCACATTCTAAGTTCTTCCAGGGTCCCGGGCACGTGCCCACCGTGCCAACTGTGCACACCGTGCCAACTGTGCCAACTGGTGCCCACCGTGCCAACTGTGCCCACCGTGCCAACTGTGCACACCGTGCCAACTGGTGCCCACCGTGCCAACTGTGCCCACTGTGCTCACCGTGCCAACTGTGCCCACCGTGCCAACTGTGCCAACTGGTGCCCACCGTGCCAACTGTGCCCACCGTGCCAACTGTGCCCACCGTGCCAACTGGTGCCCACCGTGCCAACTGTGCCCGCCGTGCCAACCGTGCCCACCGTGACAACTGTGCCCGCCGTGCCCACTGTGCCCGCCGTGCCAACCGTGCCCACTGTGCCCATGCATTAATCTGTCTATGCTGGCTCCAATGCAGCACCCTAATCTAGTGTGGCGAGAACACTGCAGGAGTGGAGATATGCTGTTCTCAAATCCTAATCTAGAACACCACAGGACTGGAGATATGCTGTTCTCAAATCCTAATCTAGAACACCACAGGACTGCAGATATTCTGTTCTCAAATCCTAATCTAGAACACCACAGGACTGGAGATATGTTGTTCTCAAATCGTAATCTAGAACACCACAGGACTGGAGATATGCTGTTCTCAAATCCTAATCTAGAACACCACAGGACTGGGGATATGCTGTTCTCAAATCGTAATCTAGTGTGGCGAGAACACCGCAGGACTGCAGATATGTTGTTCTCAAATCCTCTTCTCTCCCTCTCTTCCCTGCATGCTCAGTGGGTCCTATGGGTGGCCTTGGGTTGAGCAACAGAAGTACTGGAACAGTGTTGGCTGAAGACTGTGCCAGACAGTGAGTGTGTGTGTGTTTGTGTGTTTGTGTGTGTGTGTGTGTGTGTGTGTGTGTGTGTGTGCAGCATGGGGCAAAGTCAGACAGTGTGCTGTTTGGACACTGGACACAGCATGTTGCATGGCAACAGCTTATATTAAGCCTTATTACCATGGCAATATGCCTGCATGCACACACTGTCACCATGGACAGGTCAGACACGATTAGACACCCAAACTCCCCCGGACCAACTCACAGCATTCCAGGCACAGGGTTGTGTTCCTACAGTATGTTAGGAAATCATTATGTTATGAAAGTCACACATTAGAGTATAATGTTGATATATTTGAATGCAAAATGGTTTGAGATCAGTTTGAGTATACAATATGTCCTTTCAGACATAAGGATTGGACACAGTTAGACTTCAGACTTTATTTTTAAAATAAAACTATCCATTCTGCATTGTGGAAAAGGGATTATTTGCCTTCACTTTGTTAAGGTAGACGTCAGTGGGAGATATTGCTTAACTGTCTGGCGAGGGAGGGGGGTTACCCATCATACAGAGTTGCATTCTGGGAAAGTTCTATTGCAGCTTTGATTTCCCAGCAAACGCATGACAATGCAGGCGTGATAAATAGTTAATGGGTCTCCTGTCTCTCCCCCGGGTGGCGTGTGCAGGATGGGAGGTAGGATGAAACTCTCCGACAGAAAACAGAAACCAGGCCGAAAAACAGAAACGTACATTTCCATGACGCGACACCGCTGCCACTCTCATTAACGCCTGGAGTTTGTTTGGGATAACATTCACTTAGTTAATTAGTTTAATTAAAACAAATTAACCAAACACAATTATGTACGAAGGGTGGGTGCCAGCACAGAGTCGGTTTCTGACTCTTTGAAATTGTTGATGGACTAGTGTGTGTAGATGTAGATGTGGGTTGTGTTGTATAGGGCTGATGGACTAGTGTGTGTAGGTGTGTGCTGTGTTGTAGAGGACTGATGGACTAGTGTGTGTAGGTGTGTGTTGTGTTGTATAGGGCTGATGGACTAGTGTGTGTTGTTCTGAAGTGTGTCATAGTGGTGTGTGTGGGTAGACTAGTGTGTGTCGTAGTGGTGTGTGTGGATAGACTAGTGTGTGTTGTAGTGGTGTGTGTGTGGATAGACTAGTGTGTGTTGTAGTGGTGTGTGTGTGTATATACTAGGGTGTGTTGTAGTGGTGTGTGTGGGTAGACTAGTGTGTGTCGTAGTGGTGTGTGTGGGTAGACTAGTGTATGTTGTAGTAGTGTGTGTGTAGATAGACTAGTGTGTGTTGTAGTGGTGTGTGTGTATATACTAGGGTGTGTTGTAGTAGTGTGTGAGTAGATAGACTAGTGTGTGTTGTAGTGGTGTGTGTGTATAGACTAGTGTGTGTTGTAGTGGTGTAGACTAGTGTGTGTTGTAGTGGTGTGTGTGGGTAGACTAGAGTGTGTTGTAGTGGTGTGTGTGTATAGACTAGTGTGTGTTGTAGTAGTGTGTGTGTATAGACTAGTGTGTGTTGTAGTGATGTGTGTGGATCGACTAGTGTCTGTTGTTCTGCAGTGTGTGTTGTTCTGCAGTGTGTCGTATGGTGTGTCGTATGGTCGTGGTGTGTGTGTATAGACTAGTGTGTGTTGTAGTGGTGTGTGTGTATAGACTAGTGTGTGTTGTAGTGGTGTGTGTGTATAGACTAGTGTGTGTTGTTCTGCAGTGTGTCGTGGTGGTGTGTGTGTATAGACTAGTGTGTGTTGTTCTGCAGTGTGTCGTGGTGGTGTGTGTGTATAGACTCGTGTGTGTTGTTCTGCAGTGTGTCGTGGTGGTGTGTGTTCTGTGGAGAGTAAGTGACAGGCGTCTCCTCCTCTCCCGCCTCCGAGAGCAGCAGCACTCGAGTGTGTTTCCCCTCTGCCCACTTTCATTACCAGAGTGTCAGCGTGTGTGAGGGGCCCGGCCCTGCCACCCAGCACCATGATGTCAATACTCCTCACACACACACACACACACACACACACACACCACACCACACACACACACACACACACACACACACACACACACACACACACCACACCACACCACACCACACCACACCACACCACACACACACACACACACACACACACACACACACCACACCACACCACACCACACACACACACACACACACACACACACACACACCACTGCACTCCTCTTTCCAGCATGCCACTCTGGCACCACTCTGCGCATGAGAGGGGAGGGAGGAGGTTCTCATCTCATCTGAAACATCAGTCTGGACAGGACGGCGGTCCGGCCGGCATCACGTAGCCGTGGTGACAGAGGCCCTCCAGAGGCTCCTCTCATGCATGCCCGCTGTTCCACGTCGGTTAGCGGCGTTTAAGCCCCCGGTGGCGTAAAATCGATGCCGTCGTGCTTATCAGCCTGGCGAGACAGATGCCAGGGGTGTGTGTAGCCAACGTCTCTCTCCTGGCCGCCGCCACACACACACACACACACACACTCAGGATGCTACCTCCATTGTCAGTTTCACACACACACACACACACACTCTCAGGATGCTACCTCCATTGTCAGTTTCACACACACACACACACACACACACACTCAGGATGCTACCTCCATTGTCAGTTTCACACACACACACACACACACACACACACACACACTCAGGATGCTACCTCCATTGTCAGTTTCACTGCACATGTTTTTCCCGATGCCCAGCGGCTTGAGCATCCAATTACAGGCTTTATTGTGTTATTGAAAAGCAGTTGCACTGGTCCATTCCTCCAGCCCAGTTCAGCCTCGGAGTGGTTAATTAGGTCTGAGTGTGTTGTGTGTGTGTGTGTGTGTGAGGGGCGGGGGTTGTTGTTGGTGTGTGTGTGTGTGTGTGGAGTAGTGGTGGTGGTGGTGGTGGTGGGGCAGTTATAGTAGCAGTAGTGTCTAATCGTCAAAGTCACAGAGGAGGCAGACAATGCAACATACTGTACATCCAAGCACGCAGAAACACACATATCTGCAGAACAGGCCTCGGACACACACACACACACACACACACCAGCCTTTTCCTAATACACAAAGAAGAAATGGAGTGTGGAGGCACTGGGGAGGTGGTTACAGAACTCCCAAAGCTCTCCAACAGCGAGCCAGCATGCATGCTAAACAGCTCGGTTCCCATTCACAGCAGTCATACGTAGGCATTGCAAGGCAACGGACAGGTGTAGTAGTCAGAGTAAGACAGGGAAAGTATTCCTCTGCATTTTACCCATCTGTGGTTAGTGAACACACACAACACACAGTGATGTGAATACGGAAACCTGGAGGGGTCATTAGTGATGTAGTACTCGAGTCCGGTCTCGGACTCGAGTCCGGTCTCAAGACCAATTTCTGCTTTCTCGGTCTCGTCTCGGACTCGTTCCTTCAAAGACTCGGTCTTGACTCGGTCTCGGACCACAGTGGGAGGAGAAGGACTCGTAATTTCAGACCGAGTCCTCGAGACCAACACATTTTTTATGTTCATATAAAAAAACAGACAACACATAACAACAATAATAATAAAATGCAATGTTGACCGGCATTATTTGAAAATGACATCCCATGGTGCAATGCAAAGATACTGCAGTCAGAGCCGTTTATTTATCTCTATGGCTCTGCTGCCGGTGAGTGTCTGTAGGTCAGCATAGTCCATATTAAGACGTTAAGACTGCTCCTCTAAACAATTCCCAATCTAGCTTAGTCTGTAGGCCTAACTGTTGATTATTAACTGGGGTGATATTAAATTATGAATATTAAAACTGAAATTTTTTTATGGTCTTGGTCTCGACTCCTAAAGGACTCGGTCTCGACTCGGACTTGCTTCCTCAAAGACTCAGTCTTGACTCGGACTCGACTGTATTTAAAAACCAACAGACTCGGTCTCGACTCGGTCTCGACCCTTCAAAGACTCGGTCTTGACTCGGACTCGGCATAGGCGGTCTCGTCCCCATTACTAGGGGTCATTGCAAGATATTTTTTGGAGTGTATCTAGAAAACGTGCGCTCGTTTTACTAAATTGGGCACACGTTTTACTAAATAGTGCGCTCATTTTACTAAATTGTGCTCTCATTTAAATTTTTGTAAAATAAGCGCAAGATTGACTAAATTGAGCGCACAATCTAATAAAATGAGACCATTACTTAATAAAACGAGAGCCCTATGTAGTAAAACAAGCACACAATATACTAAATTGTGCACACAATCTAGACTGCAATTTAGTAAAATGAGCACACAATTTAGTAAAATGAGCACACAATTTAGTAAAATGAGCGCACATTCTTTCGATTTACAATGACACCTCCCGGGCTCTGTAAGTGAACCCACAAGCCGGACCTGTGAGCAGCCACTGCTGTGGCGCCCGGGGAGCAGTTGGGTTAAGTGCCTTGCTGGAGGTCACCTTAACCAATCACATGTTCACATGGACAGTGATGTCCAACCACTCCACCCGCCCACATTTTCCCAACCAATCAGGGATCAAATCCCCATCCTCCAGTCCTCAAGTCACAAGTCTGATTCCCTGACCAGTTGGCCAGGGTAGGCGCCCAGCAGGGGGCGCGGCCAAGACTGGTGACTTAACATCCCAACATGCCTGTGAGGTTATACTTGCACCACTGACTTCATTTCCCCCTTGATTCCACGCATGGTCTCCTGTTTAATTACTTTTAATAATTAATGTGAGATAATCGATTGCTCTTGAGAATGTACTGGGTTTCTCTAGCATGATGTTGATAGAGGAGCTTTGAACTCATTAATGCGCCACTGTGATGGTTTTAATAGTGCTTTTAGAGATACTGTACGTAGCGTCGCAGCTTCTCTGGAGTCCAGACAGACAGAGATGCTCAACAGAGGGTGCAGCTCAGCACGTGCTGCCTGATGGAGGGGCTCTGCCCTGGGGTGCTCTCCTCTTCTCTCCTCCTCTCCTCTTACCCTCTCCTCTCCTCCTCTCCCCCTCTCCTCTACTCCTCCTCTCTTCTCCCCTCTCCTCTCGTCCTCTCCTCCTCTCCCCCTCTCCTCTCTTCTCCCCTCTCCTCTCGTCCTCTCCTCTCCTCCTCTCCAACTCTCCTCTACTCCTCTCCTCTCCCCCTCTCCTCTACTCCTCTCTTCTCCCCTCTCCTCTCCTCTCCCTCTCTCCCCCTCTCCTCTCCTCCTCTCCCCCTCTACTCCTCCTCTCTTCTCCCCTCTCCTCTCGTCCTCTCTCCCTCTCCTCTCCCCCTCTCCTCTACTCCTCCTCTCCTCCTCTCCTCTCCCCCTCTCCTCTACTCCTCTCTTCTCCCCTCTCCTCTCCTCTCCCTCTCTCCCCCTCTCCTCTCCTCTCCTCCTCTCCCCCTCTCCTCTCCTCTCCTCTCCTCCTCTCCCCCTCTCCTCTACTCCTCCTCTCTTCTCCCCTCTCCTCTCCCTCTCTCCCCCTCTCCTCTCCCCCTCTCCTCTCCTCCTCTCCCCCCTCTCCCCCTCTCCTCTCCTCCTCTCCCCCTCTCCTCTACTCCTCTCTTCTCCCCTCTCCTCTCCTCTCCCTCTCTCCCCCTCTCCTCTCCTCTCCCCCTCTCCTCCTCTCCTCTCCCCCTCTCCTCTCCCCCTCTCCTCTACTCCCCCTCTCCTCTACTCCTCCTCTCTTCTCCCCCTCTCCTCTCCTCTCCTCCTCTCCCCCTCTCCTCCTCTCCCCCTCTCCTCTCCTCTCCTCCTCTCCCCCCCTCTCCTCTACTCCTCCTCTCTTCTCCCCTCTCCTCTTGTCCTCTCTCCCTGCTCCTGTTGGTGAAGTTCCATGGGAAGCTGGCTGCCCTTGTCTCTCCCCTTCCGTGCTGTGTGCGCCGGCCACAGAAAAACCCAGACGCCCCGAAGATGAAGCGGGCAGGTGAGAAGACAAAGCGACCTGCCAGAGGGTCTAATTGAGTAATTGTGTGACACCTCCCCCTGGTTCTTGGACCATGTCTGAGAGGGGAGGAACCCATTCATCTGAATAACCCTCATGCCTTTCCACTCCACAGAAATCCCCTCCATCACAAACCAACACACACATCCTCAGATCAACATTGCTCTAAGCTAACGCTCATACACTCAACTCTACCCAAAGCAACAGCTTTGTAAGCAGGTCTCCTAGGTCAATCCCTATGCCTGCACGAGTGAGAGAACCAAAACGAATGTGCTGTCTATCTGGACACAAACGTGTTCAAAAAGTTGTGTTGTTTTCAACACATTCGTTTTAAGAGTGTGGTGCTTCTGTTCCAGTTATTGGACTGCTCGGAGATTCCTGAAGACAAGATAAATGCATGTTCATGACTGTGGAAGCACTCTTTCCATCGATGAGATCATGACGTATCCTGAGTCTCACTTAACTCAACTGAAAAGGAAAAATGAGAAATCAGCTGGATCAGCATACTGAAGACAGAAGGGTTATGGGTTATTATTAAAGATGTGTAGGCTATAGATCATGAGCTTCCTTTAAACACTACATTAATTAATGAACTAATTAAGGATGTGCTGCTTTTAATAAATAACTGTCATTGGGAGGGATTCCCTTTTTAACTTAAGCACCTAACCCCTCAAAAAAACTGTCTGCACAGCCCTTGGATTTATATGGAAATGAAAGGAGAGGACTTGGCACATTACAAATCAAGGTGTTTAGCCGTGGCTGCAGCCAATAAGATGCCATTAGGGTGAAGTAAAGGCCCTAAGTGCTGCTGGCGGCAATGTGAGCCTTCCTCCTGGGCTCCCCAGCTGCATGCTGGCCAGTGTCCGTCTCGCCCAGCGAGGAGCGGCGCGCAGCTCGACCACAGCCAATCAGAGCCCAGGAGCCCAGGCCCGAGGCGGGTCCCAGCCAATCGGCAGGCTGTGGCGGCTCAGCAGGGGATAACTAGGACACGGCGAAGGTTGTCGAACCCACAGGGTGATAATTATCATCAAGCAATTTCCTCCCAATGAAAGAGCAGCACTCCGCCTCAAGGGTGAAAACTAAGAGAAGGCGGGCCAAGCGTCCGTCTGCTAATATCAGCGCCGCGCTGGACCTTTTGCAATTCCACTGGAAGATGTGCCGTGACACAGACAGATGGACAAGTCAGAGGGAAGGGCGCACGCTCAAACTCTCTCCCTCCCTCCCTCTCTCTCTCTCTCCCTCTCTATCTCTCCATCTCTCTCCCTGTCTCTCTCTCTCCCTCCCTCTCTCTCTCTCTCTCTATCTCTCTCTCTCTCTCTCTCTCTCTCTCTCTTTCACTCTCTCCATCTCTCTCCCTGTCTTTCTCTCTCTCTCCCTCTCTCTCTCTCTCTCTCTCTCTTTCACTCTCTTCATCTCTCTCCCTGTCTTTCTCGCTCGCTCCATCTCTCTCCCTGTCTTTCATACGCTCCCTCTATCTCTCTCTCCCTGTCTTTCACTCTCTTCATCTCTCTCCCTGTCTTTCTCGCTCGCTCCATCTCTCTCCCTGTCTTTCATACGCTCCCTCTATCTCTCTCTCCATCTGTCTCCCTGTCTTTCTCGCTCTCTCCATCTCTCTCCCTGTCTTTCATGCACTCCCTCTATCTCTCTCTCCATCTCTCTCCCTGTCTTTCTCGCTGTCTCCATCTCTCTCCCTGTCTTTCACGCGCTCCCTCTCTCTCTCTCTCCATCTCTCTCTGTCTCTTTCTCACTCTCTCCTGCCCTCTGCGGTTTAGATTAGATCGGATTACACTTCATCAGCACATTCCTCTGTCATCTGTCTTACACCTCAAGCATAGTCCCTCTCACAAATTCGTCTTAGATCTGACACACACACACACACACACACTTTCTCTCTCTCTCTCTCACACACACACATACAGACACCTCTCCATGGTGCCCTGGTGCGTGTACTATTCAGAGGGGAGATGACAATATATGTAGTGGATTTATTTCAGGTGTGCACACATTGCACAATTTAATGTCAAATAGAGTCCACTTCTAATTGTCTAATTCCGTTACCAATACCAATGTGTAAGTGTGTAAAGGAGCAGGGTTTACGCAACAGGCTTGTGCAAAATTCCAGAATTGAATTGAAACTGGGTCTTAAATTCCAATTTAATTCTTGAATTTCACTTGCATTTCAATTGAGGTAGCAAACAGGAAGCAGAATTGCAATTCGAATTGTGCTCAACCCTGCTATGCAAAGTATTATGCTGAGGGTCTATGCAAATTGACTCGCTATTGGAGCCTGCCCCAGGTGGACGTGTGAGGTACTGCAGGGTTCCGAACTACGCCTGCTTCATGGCTGCTGCCACTTGGTCTATGGTCATCTGCGAGCATGACCCATGGATGTCCATGACGGGCCAATTCAACTGTGATTTCTTCAGGACACAAATGAACATGGTGAAGAGGTCAACATGAAAGGCCTGGCCAGCCTGAAGAGGAAAGTGGGAGAGGGAGCATTGATCTGCCCAAATATCCCGCAAATATATATATATATAAATATATAAATAAATATCCCACCTCTTACTAACACACACACACACACACACACACATACTGCATACACACATACTCTCTCTCTCTCTCTCTCTCTCTCTCTCTCTCTCTCTCTCTCACACACACACACATACTGCATACACACATACTCTCTCTCTCTCTCACACACACACATATACTGCATACACACACACACACATACTACGTACACACAAACACACATAGTACGTACACACTCACACACATACTGCATACACACACACACTCAAGCCCATAGTTTCCAATTTCATGCTATTGACTAGAACGCACTCCAACACACACACACTTACTACACACACACACCAGGCAATCTCATTGAAGACAATCGAACAATGCTTTTCATCCACCTTCTCATTCAGAAGATGACGTGTGGGCGAGTATGATTGTCATGAGAGAGAAGTGAAAGAGGTAAGAGATTAAAGGTTATCTGTGACAAAAGTCTATTGTCCCTTTGTATTCTAAATAAGCAGGTTTGGGTCCATGAAGTGAAAGAGGTAAGAGAATACAGGTTATCTGTGACAAAAGTCTAGTGTCCCTTTGTATTCTAAATAAGCAGGTTTGGGTCCATGAAGTGAAAGAGGTAAGAGAATACAGGTTATCTGTGACAAAAGTCTAGTGTCCCTTTGTATTCTAAATAAGCAGGTTTGGGTCCATGAAGTGAAAGAGGTAAGAGAATACAGGTTATCTGTGACAAAAGTCTAGTGTCCCTTTGTATTCTAAATAAGCAGGTTTGGGTCCATGAAGTGAAAGAGGTAAGAGGATGGAGGTTATCTGTGACAAAAGTTAATTGGTCCACGCTGACAGCACAGCACCAAGGCAACGGCCAAACACAACACACCCAAAACAACATCTGAACTCAATATTCTCCTTCTTTCAGTAATATCAAGGACTGCTATTGGTCTGAGGACATGACCATCAGTGCTATCTGATTACGTGTGACCTACAGCAACATGACAGCCACTGATCCAGAAGGCCACGTATCCACAGAGCCATGCAGATAGCCACTGATCCAATGATCCAGAGAGCCACTTATCCAGAGATCTACTTATCCAGACAGCCACTGATCCAATGATCCAGAGATCCACTGATCCAGAAGGCCATTTATCCACAGAGCTACTGATCCAGAGATCCACTTATCCAGAAAGCCAATGACCCAGAGATCCACTGATCCAGAGATCCACTGATCCAGAAGGCCATATATCCACAGAGCTACTGATCCAGAGAGCCAATGACCCAGAGATTCAATGATCCAGACAGCCACTGATCCAATGATCCAGAGACCCCTGGGGATCAATACAGTATCTATCCGTCTATCTATGAGATCCACTTATCCAGAAAGTCACCGATCCAGGAAGTCACTGATCCAGAGAGTCACTGATCCAGAGAGCCACTGATCCAGAGAGTCACTGATCCAGAGAGCCACTGATCCAGAGAGTCACTGATCCAGAGAGTCACTGATCTAGAGGGCCACTGCCTTCAGTTGCCTCCCACCACACACTCCCCAACACTCATAATCACCTGCCTTTGGCATTACACTCTTTAAGGGCCACTTGTCTCACCAGATCTTTCATAACTGGATTTATTTGTTATGCTGTATTATATTTGTATCTAGTTATGATCATAGTGTATTATGTAAAAAAATCATAACTACAAATGGAGTCTTCTAACTATTGTTAAATCATCTCAAAAATTCACTCTTTACCTTTCCCTAAGGTCTTGGTTTCTTCCAAAGGTTTAAGGATGAGAGTTTCTTGTAAAAGCTCTCTCTCTCTCTCTCTCTCTCAAAATACAGGGCTATACACAGTAGCGGGTGGTGACCATACATTTTGGTAGGGCAGAAAGCCTTGTCTGACTTTTTTTTTAATAGCCTATCATTTTGGGCTACATTAAAATTACATATTTTACAGGACTTTGCTGTATGCTTAAATCATGTCAGTAACCCATCAGTTAAGTTTGCACCGTTCTCATCACGTTAAACCAGCGAAGCATAGCAACGTTGTTGCTATGGGTAAACAAAACTATTTTTGTGTGTTCTGTCTGGCCTGCTAACTATATAATATTTTTAAGTAGGCCTAGTTGGGTTTTATAACTGCAACTCAACACAGTTGGGTGTTATGGATAATTGTCTGACCACTCGCTGTAGAACTAGGCTATATTATAGGATATATAGCTCATTCTGAATGCAGCAGCCTATGCAATACATTTGAACACTGTTGCCTTCTCGTTTTTGCGCTGTCAAAAGATGCTATTAAATCCACTAGCTACTAAACCAAGGAAGACACCAGGGTTAGCTAACATATCTTCTAATTTCAACCTCTCGAATTGTTTTTTTTTTTAACAGAAACTCAACATGGTTAACAGGTGCAACACTACTCGCCATTTCTGCATCTTGAAATGAAACGATAGGCCTAATTTATAACTGGCGGAATAATTTGAGCAGTTCTAGAATATGACTGAGGCAGACTACTTTACGACCATACAGGCGTCTTTTAGCGCGGATTGCAATCCTTATTGAAGCCGCCAGAGTTATGCGATAAATTGTTGAGGAATGCGATCATCGAGGTGCCCTGCCCCAACATTGCATGACACATTAAACTCAACGAGAATCGCCACCATCATCCAAAAGTTGATGTCAATAGACCAAAAATAGTTGGAAAGCCTACAGAAACTATAGATAATTAATGTGACAATCACATTATTAAAAGTAGACTTGGAGCAATGATTTACTGAGGAACTATTTTTTGTGGAGGATGCTTCAGGTAGTTCGCTGCCCCACCTGCCCATATGGACCGCACACTCCTGGCTATACACATTAAATGGCTTTGAGGAATATAAGCATAGTTTGTTTGGTTTCATCTGTGTATGTGGTGTGTGTGTGTGTGTCTGTGTGTGTGTGTGCATGTGTGTGTGTGCGTGTCTTTGTGTGTGTGTGTGTGTGTGTGTGTGTGTTTATGTGTGTGTGTGCGTGTCTGTGTGTTTGTGTGTGTGTATCTGTGCGTATGTGTGTGTGTGTGTGCGTGTGTGTGTTTGTGTGTGTGTGTGTATCTGTGCGTATGTGTGTGTGTGCATGTGTGTGTGTGGTGTGTGTGTGTGTGTGTGTGTGTGTGTGTGTGTGTTTGTTTGTCCCTGCTGGGTTGTGGCTCTGTGGCTTCATCCCCTGATCAGTCCCCAGCTAATCAGCAGATTATCCTCTTTAGAGCCTGCGGCCTTATTTACTGCAGTACCGCAGGCTCCCAGGTCATTACTGGAGTACATAAAACCCCACGGGCTTATTCAGGCCACACAAACATACATACACACACACACACACACACTCACACATACGCACACACACACACACACACACACATACACATACGAACACACACACACACACACATGCACACACACATATACTTACATACTCACACACACGCGCACACATACGCACATACAGTACGCACACATACACACACACATACGCACACACACACACACATACACACACACACACACACACACACACACACACACACACACACACACACACACTGACAAATATACAAAGACTCACATACAAGCGTGCACAAGCACACTCACCATACAGCAGTCTCAAGGAATTGGGATTTCAAAGAATTGTTTTCTTTTGCCACCTCTCTCTCTCTCTCTCTCTCTCTCTCTCTCTCTCTCTCCCTGTATCTCACACTACAACCCCTCCCCACTCATACACACTCTCTCTCTCTCTCTCCCTCTCTCTCCCTGTATCTCACACTACAACCCCTCCCCACTCATACACTCTGGGCTGACATTTGAGGTGGCTGCAGTGATTTAGGTTGATGTTCCATGTGTTGGAAAGAGATGGATGGAGAACCTTTGAAGTGCCGGACGGTTCCAAGCGAGTATATGTCTGATCCAGCCCAGTGGAGTCAGCTGACCCCCCCACCCCACCACCACAGCGTGGAGTGACTCTCTCTAGTGACCACCCCCCCCCCCCCCACCCCCCGCCCTCATAGTGAGGTGACCATAGAGCAGTGGTTCTTAAACTTTGCCTGGCGACCCCCCCAAAAAACATGGGCCAAGTCAGGCGACCCCCTTCTCTCTAACCAGCGTAATTTGGTTTCGAAATGTTGTGAGATGGGCATTGGAAGCAGAGGCAGAAAATATCTTCTCTCATACGTACAGTAGGCAATGGCAACATCAAAGGAATTATGTCAATGGCAGCCTTTGGCTAAAAACCTTTACAAAAATGTCTTTAATCCAGACTGCAGCCTTTGGCTAAAAACCTTTACAAAAATGTCTTTAATCCAGACTGCAAATCATTTGGCGACCCCCCTGGTGGTCCCCCCCCCCCAGTTTGAGAACCACTGCCACAGAGTGACCCTCACACACATACGCACACGCACACACCACACATACGCACACGCACACACCAGACATACGCACACACACACACACATGCATACACATGTCCGACCCCCAGAGAACCACTGTCACAGAGTGATCCAGCCGTCTCTCACAGCTCCTGCGCAGTGCTGAGTGACCCTCTCTCTAATGACAGCCGTCTCTCACAGCTCCTGCGCAGTGCTGAGTGGACTGACTGATCGACTGGCTGACTGACTGAATAGTGCTGAAGAGTCTCAGTCTTGTGTGAAAAGCATTAAAGCTGATTAAAAGTCTGGATTGCTGAGAGTCTAATGGAAACACACCTTTGCTTACTCTAGGTCTTGGCCTGTTTCAGTGTATCACACACACACACACACACACACACACTGATGGAAACACACCTTTGCTTACTGTAGGTCTTGGCCTGTTTCAGTGTATCACACACACACATACACACACAAACACACACACACACACAAACATGCTCACGCATGCATACACTCACACACACACAGACACACACACAAACACACTCATGTATACACTCACACACACACACACACAAACACACACACATGCATACACTCATACACGCACACGCCCTCTCGCACACATACACACAAACTAAACCAGAGAGAAATTGGATTAAAGATACAAAGAGGAATATGTGTGACAATAAGATCTAAAAACTAAGTTGGGATAAAATACAGCTCCAACAAGCCTTTTGTACCTTCGACAGACAGTACATCACACCAGAGAGCTCAGTCGTTAGGCTCTGGCAAGGAGATCCGACCTCAATGCCAATCTCACAGACAAGAACAACAGAAACAGAGAGTACAGTAAGTCTTGACATCCAGCTGCCTCTGATGTGCACTGTCGACAAACTGCACATGACTGCAGTGCATTAAGAAGACAAAAGAGAATGCTATATCAGACATAGTCTCTTTCAGGTTGTGCCAGACATAAACCAAGATGACTAATTCTTGTGTAAACAAGCGCTTCTCACCAAACGCCTCGCCATCTGAGCGGTACATTATTCAACACAAAAGAGACATGGAACACTTCCTCAGAGAGAAGAGCTCTCGTCCAAACCTCCGACATTGTACACAGCAGGGTGGGGGGGGGGGGGGGGGATTATGATAGGATACATACAGCATGTATTATTCTTTTTTGTAAACAGATATTGTGGAGAGGAGAGAAGAGTGGAGAAGAGAGAAAAGAGGAGTGGAGAGGAGGAGTGATAAGGAGGAGACGAGGGAGGAAATCTGTGATGGCTGATGGCAACCCTTTGTCTTCGGTATTGACGTGTGGCATAATTATTCATTGTCTACAATGGTTCTCAAAATGTGGTACCATTGGTATGCGGACTTCCTCTTGTTGTACTCCAGGAGTCTCTGTTGCATAAATAAATGTAATCCTTAGCCATGCGATCACTGAAGTTACATTTTATTCCAATGCAAGTTGTTTAGCAGTTGTTTAGTTGTTTAGCTAACGTTGTCTGTTCAGTGTGCATGAGTGTACAGTAACTGATGGGGAAAAAGCGTTGCAGGGGAGAGCACGAACACGACCAACACAACCAACACACACACCCTCCCTTCACCTCCCTGTCGCTCAGTGGGGGGTCGAGCACAAAGCTACTGTAGCACTGCCTGCTAAGCAGGGGATAGACTTCTGGCTTTTTGATCAAGCGTTCACACACGTTCACATACATTCATGAAACACAGCTGGCTGCGCTGTGAACAAAGTCTTGCCTTTGTCTTACGTGGGCATTTAATCCTAGGAGTGGGCAATAGAGGCTAGTTACTGCCCTCCTTCAGGGCATCAGGTAGGTATAGGGGCAGCAACTGTTCTTTAGGTCATCTGATACACATAGAGGCAGTTAGTGCTCTTCTTTGGGGCATCTGATAGACATACGGCATCTGATGCTCTGTGAATATGAGGGGCAATAACTCACACAACATGCTGAAAATACCATGGTGCTGGTTTCTCCACACAGTTAAGGACCATTACATCCACCACTGGGATGAATGGTGTGCTGTTCTTTTCCAGCAGACGGCCTTAACGAGTTATAACGCTGCAGCTGGCATTCTGCTCCGGAACGCCTGCTGAGAATCCCATTTGCTTCTGCCAGACACTCACAGCCACCTATTGGAATTTATTACGATTAACAGCCACCTATGGGAATTTATTACGATTAACAGCCACCTATGGGAATTTATTACAATGTACAGCCACCTATGGGAATTTATTACGATTAACAGCCACCTATGGGAATTTATTACAATGTACAGCCACCTATGGGAATTTATTACGATTAACAGCCACCTATGGAAATTTATTACAACGCACAGCCACCTATGGGAATTTATTACGATTCACAGTAAACTCAGGGCACACACAGAGGGTGTGTGGTTAATGAGGGGAAACATATCCAGCGTTCCAGGTTAGTGTATGAGGTTAGTGTGTGAGGTTAGTGTTTGAGGTTAGTGAATGAGGTTAGTGTATGAAGTCAGTGTGTGAGGTTAGTGTGTGAGGTTAGTGTGTGAAGTTTGTATGTGAGGTTAGTATGTGAAGTCAGTGTGTGAGGGAGGTATGAACATGTCCTGTGTATGAGAGAACAACTACACATACACTGTGTGAGGTTAGTATATAGAGTTGGATGTGAGGTTAGTATGTGATGGTAGTGTGTGAGATTAGTATGTGATGGTGATGGTAGTTTGTGTGGTTAGTATGTGATGGTAGTATGTGAGGTTAGTATGTGAGGTTAGTATGTGAAGGTAGTGTGTGAAAGTAGTGTGTGAAGGTAGTGTGTGAGGTTAGTATGTGATGGTAGTATGTGAGGTTAGTATGTGAGGTTAGTATGTGATGGCAGTATGTGAGGTTAGTATGTGATGGTAGTTTGTGAAGGTAGTGTGTGAAGGTAGTGTGTGAGGTTAGTACCAGCAGTAGGTAAAAAGCACATCCACTTAGTGAGCTCAGTGCCATTGTGCCTTCAGGTGTGTGATGGCTGTGTGTGTGTGTGATGGCTGTGTGTGTGTGATGGCTGTGTGTGTGTGATGGCTGTGTTTGTGTGCGTAGATGGGGGAAAGGATAGGGGAGGGGAAGAGTGGCTCTATTGTCCATGTGATGGTGTTGTGTGTGTGTGTGTGTGTGTGTGTGTGTGTGTGTGTGTGTGTGTGTGTATTGGGGTGCGTTCTAGTCAATAGCATGAAATTGGAAACTATGGGCTTGAGTTTCAATCAGACGGCCACAGAGGGGGGGCGGGGCTCCTATTGACTTACGGTCCTGTCACAATCCCTTGATTAAAAATATAGCTGGCTTCAATTTCACAGCATTGACCGGCTTATTGATTGCTATTCCTGTACTTGCAGTAGCTTTCACAAGAAATGAATTGTAGTTATTTGGACCAAGGAAAAACATTACTGAGAACTAAATGTTCTTGGGGGGGGGGGGGGGGTTGTGTGTGTGTGTGTGTGTGTGGGGGGGGGGGGGGTTGCAAGGGCTTCAGAGTGCTGCTGAAATATAACCATACGTAGCACACAAGGCCAATATGAGGAAAGGTCAAACTCAAAGTCAGCTCATGGTAAAAACGTCCCTATTGTCCAGAACAGATTAAAAAAGTTCACGCATATAGGTAAGTAAGGAATGAAACACACATATAGGTAAGTAAGGAATGAAACACGCATATACTGTAGGTAAGTAAGGAATGAAACACGCATATAGGTAAGTAAGGAATGAAACATGAATTAGCTGCTTTCTTTTACACATTCTATGACATCAGTTGCGTGAGTCACTTTTTTACCTATTATCCAGAGAAGGAAGTTGTAAATGTTTCTCTCAAGAATGATTTCAGTGAAAATTCAACTCTCAAAGTCTTCAATGACTGTAAAAGGGTTGAGGGTTGTGTAGCTTGACCGTTGGTCATTAAGCCCTCTTCTGCCCCTCCCCTCCCGCCAGACCCCTGGCAGTTTTACAGGGCTTTGCTAAGCCAACAGGACAGGGAGGGCCTCCCCGAGAGCTTTGCCCACTTGACAGGGTTGCTCTATCCCTTTCCTACCTCGACTGCCCGAACCTCTTTAATGCCCTAATCCGTTGCCCCCGCGGGCAGGAGTCCCTTGGTACCCATTTGGCTTAGTGAACTTCTGCAAGTTGAGAAAAAAGGACCCTACGCATGTTGCCATTCTACCTCTTACACTATGAAGACACGTTGAGATGAAATCCGCCACTCTGCGTGCGTGTGTGTGCTGTAGCCTCAGGAGTAAAGCCTCAGTGCTTCGTCTTAAGGCCGCTCCACGGGGCTCACGTCAGTAGGCTAATATCCACTTCCCAGCATGCCCATTGCTCATGGAGCTCAGCTACACCTGCATTATACTTTTATATTCACTCACGCCACTGCACAGCCAATTTCACAATCTAATGAATGTACACCTCTTAGTTTCAGCTGCAGGGCAGGCGCCTGCAGTAATCACTGTTAAAACGGCAGGATCATTACTAACAGCGCTTCTCAAACGGGCTGAGTTGGAGCTCGATTAGTGGAGTGGAGAGTGCAGGAGCCGCCGTCTCTGCTCTCGAGGCGAATCCTCGCCGGTCTCCATGGAAACAGCCACAATTTGTATTAGCTCTTGACCTTTAGTTAATAATAGAATTGCACACAACATTTAGGTTCCAATTAATAAAAAAAAAGCCTTGAGGTTCATATCCATGCAAGGCCATTTTGGCCCAATAAACAAGACTGCTGCTGTTGCGTCCTTCTGAGTTAGAGGGTTGGATGCTGCCTCCACAGGTCACTGAGGAGGGCAGTGCCGCCCAGAGAGACGTGTTCGCACAGCTGTGGAGATCATGTGTCAGCCTGTGAGCGCAGGGACATCTGTGTGTCGTGTCTCGCGGCTGCAGGCTCCACACAGACGAGAAGCGCCAGGGAGGACCTGACCGCACTGCGCTGTGACACGGGCCCAGGTCTCGACCTGACATATAGACACACGAATGCAGAGGAACAGACACACACACACACACACAGATGCAAGCAGGCAGAGAGGCATCAAAACATCAACTCAAATGAGTGCTACTGTCTACTGGGCAGAGGTGTGAACACTCTGTCTGCTGAGTCTGACACAGACGATCATCGGAGGCCCCAGTTTACAATCTCCCCTGTGGTCCTCATAGTAATGTCTATGAGTGAAGACAGCACACACAGAGATCAGATATGGACTGTGATTTGACCCAAACACCCAGTAGCACAACCAAGTAAGCGTCCTGTGTCTCTACACCAGCAACGAATCCCCACAGAGAGGTACAGAGTGACATCATATTTAGTGTTGGCAGCAGCAACCTATTTTACATATTTAATCTGAATGGGCTTGAATGCAAGCTGTCCTGAATCCTCGATTGCTCGCTTGTCTCTTGGTAACAGAGATACTATTCATAAAGGCTCTGGTGTTGGTTTTGTCTAGGCACTGAGGCGCTTGTGTGAATGAGAGACAGCATTCTGACCGCACCTCACACGGTCTTATCTGGCCCACACTTTGGTTCAGAATCTCCAACAGCTGAGTGAAGGCTGGCGTCTGGTCATTAAGGCTTTCCTTGGGAATTAGTCTGATGACCTTGCTGCCGCTGAGCTGCTGGACCGCCACCATTATGAATACCATGCTAATGATGATGGACTCCTCCGCCGGGATGGTCTGTCTCCGTCCAAAGCCTGAGCACAATTAGCGGATCATTCTCAAGCTAAACTCACAAGCGAATCCCACACAAGCAGGAAAAGATTTGTCTTCATCTTCTAAACAATGAGTTCTGCAGTTACATCTCTACACAAGAGAACCGACTGCAATGCTTTCTCAACGCCGCTTGCTTTTGTTGTGATCATGGCGGCTTTCTGATGCATTTCTTCCTTTGGCCAAGGGAGATTACAGACACGCGGTCGCCCTACAACTGGGCCTTTGATAGGATTGGGCTGCTCTGCGCAGATAAACCAGCCCATGTTTTCCTGCCAGAGGATATCATTAGTGAGCACAAACAGCATTAGCGCACACTGGCCTTTCAAGCCCAGGATCCGGGAGCCACCTGCCGCGCTTGGAGTCATTTAGTTGGATTCCTCGCGGCCGATGTATGGCCAGCATAAAGGAAGCCAGGGGGGCCGAGGCCAGATAATCTGTTTATTTTACCTCCAGGGGTCAGAATCGCATGCCACAGAATGGCAGGCAATTACAGACACGGCTAGAATAGCAATGCTGTAAAATGCCCCTGTGCCAGCAAAATTAAATATGAACTTATTCACTCAAATATTAAGACTAAGGCTGTCTGTTCACATCAGTCTCACACTGGCATTGTCAGGGAGATCCATATTTACTCTAGACTGTTATTGTCCTTGCTGCTAGTCACATTACTGCCTGGTTAATTAGCACAGTGCCTTCTGTGTTTAAGAGGCAGTGGTGCAGCATCCATATGTCAAGGCTAGTCTTTCTTCAGACACGGTGGACTCAGTGCTTCCCACAGAATTGAATTCTATTTGTGGTGGTATGTTTGCAGAATTAACTTGAATGCAACAGTTTTTTAACAAATTAGCACAGTGTGGTTATGATGCTATCCAGATTTAGGCCCCATTTAGTACAACTTCGAAAAACCATTGTGTGGTGGTCAATGTTGATATTGAGGTGGGCCACCACACATACGTCAATGAATGGGAAACACAGGTGGTACATTCCCCTGGATCTAGTCTTACTTCAGACACAGGTGGAGTAATTAAATGAATGTGGTGAAATTAAATGAAGAACTCCAGGCTCTACGCCTCTACGTTTCAATAGCTTTCGGTAACTGTGAAGCGTGCTTTCAAATTGAATGGCCAAACAGCTTCTTCAGGGCTCGGAGAGTCATGGAGAACGACACTAAGAACACCGCTCATGTGTTGGAGATTCCCTGCAGGTTTGCTGCCTTGCTTTGCTTCACAAATATCATTGAGTAGAAAAGACAACAGAGTAATGGCTATATGGCTGCTCCTCCATTTCCAAAGGTAAATTCAATTTGGCACCTCATGGAAATCACAGAGCCTCTCCCGACGGTTTTTAAATGTGTATGAACCAGCAGTGTGTGCTGATGGACCCGATGTGTTAAATCGTGACCGCAGACTCCATTGAGGGCAGCTTGGGAAAATGTGATTTCTCTCCTCTCCCTCAGATACATACTCAGTGAGACCCAGAAAGTCACGGACTTACCTCTCAGGAGACACATGCACTGCTGAGGGTGTCCACATACCTGCTGACCGCTTGGATGAACTCACCTGCTAAGCTGAGGGTGTCCACATACCTGCTGACCGCTTAGATGAACTCACCTGCTAAGTGAATAACTCTGGAGCTGTGGCCGTCTGATGGTCCACTCTCGCTGTCCTGATTAGCATGCTTAGGCTTCTCTCGCTGTCCTGATTAGCATGCTTAGGCTAGGCTTCTCTCGCTGTCCTGATTAGCATGCTTAGGCTAGGCTTCTCTCGCTGTCCTGACTATCTTGCTGTCCTGATTAGCATGCTTAGGCTAGGCTTCTCTCGCTGTCCTGATTAACATGCTTAGGCTAGGCTTCTCTCGCTGTTCCTGACTATCTTGCTGTCCTGATTAACATGCTTAGGCTAGGCTTCTCTCGCTGTCCTGATTAGTATGCTTAGGCTAGGCTTCTCTCGCTGTCCTGACTATCTTGCTGTCCTGATTAGCATGCTTAGGCTAGGCTTCTCTCGCTGTTCCTGACTATCTTGCTGTCCTGATTAGCATGCTTAGGCTAGGCTTCTCTTGCTGTCCTGATTAGCATGCTTAGGCTAGGCTTCTCTCGCTGTTCCTGACTATCTTGCTGTCCTGATTAGCATGCTTAGGCTAGGCTTCTCTCGCTGTCCTGATTAGCATGCTTAGGCTAGGCTTCTCTAGCCTAAGCTAGGCTAGGCTTCTCTCGCTGTCCTGATTAGCATGCTTAGGCTAGGCTTCTCTCGCTGTTCCTGACTATCTTGCTGTCCTGATTAGCATGCTTAGGCTAGGCTTCTCTCGCTGTTCCTGACCATCATAACACACCTTGTATGGACTTCGCTAACTAACCAGCCCCTGAGAGTCCAAACTAACCAGCCTAACCAAACTAACCAACCCTCACTAGTCCTAACTAACCAACCCTCGCTAGTCTAAACTATCCAACCCTCACTAGTCCTAACTAACCAACCAACCCTTGCTAGTCCTAACTAACCAACCCTCACTAGTCCTAACTAACCAACCAACCCTCGCTAGTCTAAACTATCCAACCCTCACTAGTCCTAACTTACCAACCCTTACTAGTCTTAATTATCCAACCCTCGCTAGTCCTAACTATCCAACCCTCACTAGTCCTAATTATCCAACCCCAGCTAGTTCACACTACAATGCCCCAGATAGTCCTCTCTCGCTGTTCCTGACCATCATAACACACCTCGTATGGACTTAAGCAACGAACCAGCCCCTGCTAGTCCAAACTAACCAGCTTTGGCTAACCCCCCCCCCCCCCCCCCAAAAAAAGAAAATCTCCCGTTTTTGGGAAGCTAAATGTTGACAGGTATGGCACAGTGTCTGTAAAACTCATGTGCTCATGTAAGATATTTGTGGGAGTATTATTGGATTGTTTGTTTGTTTATGTCTGAAAGTCTCTCATTGAGGTGAGGGATTCCCGCTCACGTCTGTGGTTGCATCCTCCATCAGCCCGTCCCCAGAGAAGCTCACCACACAGCCACGCTTCCACCCTCACCGGATTTATTACAAATAAAAAGCAGCAAGTTTCTCGGTTTCTCTTACCAATAAAGGGTACTTCTGTTCCAAAATGAATGGCGACATCCAGTGCACTTTACTATTATAAGTATAGAGGAATCCAAGGTAGATATTGTCCAAAACACACTGGGTTATGCACTATGGTGACCTTGTATTACTTAATGGGTTGTATTTGTGTGAGAGAGATGAAAGAGATAGAGTGTGTTTTGGTGTTTATCAATGTGTGTGTGTTTCTGTATGTATTCACACGTGTGTGTGTGTGTGTGTGTGTGTGTGTGTGTGTGTGTGTGTGTGAATGTGTGTGTGTGTGAGTGGAGAGGAACCAGGAGAGATCAGCAGTGCCCGTGTGGTTGTGTGCCAACACTCCCACCCACAGGACGAGCTGCGGTATCAACACTGCCTGCCTGCCTGCAGCGGCTCTCGCAACTTAAACACTCTGGCCAGTGATCTGCTAAAGATGTTTGTTTTTTGTTGCTCATTCTAGCAGTTTAGCTAACTTCCTGTGACACTACCGTTCGCTAAGAAGGTGAACTGAGCTGACCTGAGGCTGCGCAGCGCTGAAGGCAATATGTAAAAGTGTTGAAGGCAGGACAGACAGACGTAAGAAAATAGACCTTGCAAAATGCAAACATGCGTGCAATCAAACAACTGCATATAGGCCTATGCCATGTAAAAACGTGACATTATTGCAAATTAAATTCTCTCGGGGCACATCTGTTTCAACACAGGCTCAGGGTGGAGACGTATACCATTTCAACACAGGCTCAGGGTGGAGTGGAGACTTATACCATTTCAACACAGACTCAGGTTGGAGACGTATACCATTTCAACACAGGCTCAGGGTGGAGACATATACAATTTTAACACAGGGTCAGGGTGGAGACGTACACCATTTCAACACAGGCTTAGGGTGGAGTGGAGGCGTACACCATTTACATACAGGCTCAGGGTGGAGACGTATACCATTTACATACAGGCTCAGGGTGGACACGTATACCATTTCAACACAGGCTCAGGGTGGAGTGGAGACATACACCATTTCAACACAGACTCAGGGTGGAGACGTACACCATTTCAGCACAGACTCAGGGTGGAGTGGAGACGTACACCATTTCAGCTGCTTCTGATTAGTCCTGTCGTGTGGAGGAGTGGGGAAATGCCAGCTGAGATATATAAGTGCTTTTGTTTAGCAGCAACACATATAATTCAACAACAACAAAATAAAAACATCAAGTTAGAATAGATGCAGCCCACTGAGCAGTAAAATAAGAAATCTAACAACAGAAACATCCTGAAAATCCTGCATCACTCTGAGGGGGGGAGTAAAAAACTTGTTTGAAGCAAAAAGTGATTTATACAGTATGTCGTGGCATACATCCCATCAGTGGTGTGAGTCTGACAATAACGACTCCACCGAGGAAGTGAGAGAGCAGGAGAGAGTGTGACAGAGGGAGAGAGAGAAAGAGAGAGAGAGAGGGCTAGTGTGTGTAAGAGATAGAGAGAGAGAGGAAGAGAGAGCGCTTTGTGAACAGCTGGCTGTTTAAATCCACAGATGAAGATGTCCTGATGTGCTCTTTGAAGTAGTCCTCTGTTCTCCTGTTCTCTAGCGTTAGCGTTAGCTGCCACAGTGCTGCTTTCATTACCTGCCCACAAACAGACACACCGCTGACTGGAGCTCGATGCCTCGGCGTGAGTGAACTGAGCAAATACCCACCTGTGATAGAACAGCAGGAGACTGCAGGCAGGCTCCTTCCTCAGAAACAGTCTGACCCCTAGCTAGTGAGAAATACTGATACATCTTATACAGCTTAAAAAGTTTACTGGTGCGGCAGTGTAACTCTGTGTCTCTGCTGGAAAGTCTCCCCGGAGTGTATTGCATTTAAGGTACATTAAGTTCAACGCTCTTAGAAAAATGAGCTTGTTCAAGAATGAACAATGTGTTTGTGCACAACACCGCTCACTCCACATAATGTCAGAACTTGACTGGTAATATACTAATGTGTATCATACTAAAAATACAATAATAATAATAATAATAATAATACTCTTTGTTATGGCATTGTTGGGCTTATCATTACATTACTGTATATCTATAAAAAGGGTCTGCAGGAACTTGAGGAAGTTGAGACAGATATGATGGTTCAACTGCACTCTACTATGACACTGATGACTTTACTATTTTTAGTATTGATCTTTACTATCACTTTAATGATATTAGGTTTGTGTTTTGTTTTTGTATTTATGTTTGTGTGTTGTTTGAGTGTTGTGTAAATTGCCTGCAGAGCAACTTCAGATTTGCAAACAGGTTTGTCTGGGTTCACCTAGGCTATGCATTTCAGAAAGGACTAAATAAATATCTACTGTATCACTCATGTATTTGTCTGGTTTTCCAGAGTATGAGCTGGCCTTTAAGTGGTGCTGTTGCTTCACAGCACAAATCGCTGCTGGATGCCGCCCTTCTGATGTGACATATACGTTCATGCTTTTAGCTCGGAAACTGGCTTGATGCCTCATTAAGAAGTCAAGTAAAAGAAGAAGAGAAGTATAAGTATGTAAGTATAAGTATGTAAGTATAAGTAAAAAAACAAACATTATTGTGTCTTTTCCAGGCATTATGGTCACCATAAATAGTTATGGCAGTAAATGTGTAGAACAAACTGTTATTTCAAATGAATGTGTCTTAATCTGCCAAGGTCACCACCGCACTATAATGTTCCTCTGATGAGTGTGCAGAACTGGTCTCAGGAGATCGCAGACTGAAGTTGAACATTTATCCGCAAGACTGCTCACATTACATGGTCCTTGGAAATCAAATGACTGTTTTAAGGGCCCAACTTTGGGGTAGTGGCATTTTGCATTTGAGTTTAGAATCTTTCCACAAATTCAGAAGAGAAACTTTATTTTCTCTCCCATGGACATGGTTGGATAAATAATTCATGGAGGACACTTATTAGAATCTTAAGTGCGCTTACCTAACGGGGAATTTTTGTGTTTGTTTATTTAAAAAGATAATAACTTTCACAGCTTAATTAACATCCAGCCCTGTGGCTACCGGCCTGCTCCAAGCTGCAGATGCACTGGACCGTGCCCTTTCTTGCTAATGCAGAGCTCTTTACCACGATTATATGAACTGAAGTGAGAATTTGCCCTCTCCTAATTCACGCTGTAGACAGCCAGGCACATTAAGACTCCATCAAACTGCTTCTGCTCACGTGGCAGTTGAGCTGTATGTACGTCTCCACATCAGAAGGTATATTCTTACCTACAGTAGGCACGAGTGATGTCCAGCGTTACCATGGCAATAAGATGTCAGTGGTGAACATTACTGCATGCTGCTATTATGTCAGCTTAGATGTAAACATTGTTTAGTGGCGGTTGTCAAATGCAGCCCTATGTACACAAACCCAGAGTGTTATTGTATGTCCAGAATGTATAGAAAGCATCCTCTGTGCCAAAGCTAAGGCTGAGTATGTTATATAATCTGGTTGCCGCGGACACCAAGCAAGTCTAAAGGTTTCAGATTATTCATTCATCGATGATCCTACTCCATCCTACTGTGCAGGCTACCTGTTATCATCATTGAGGAGAGATTTAAGTATAAGTATAAGTATATATACTCTTTTGATCCCGTGATGGAAATTTGGTCTCTGCATTTATTCCAATCTGTGAATTAGTGAAACACACACAGCACACAGTGTACACACAGTGAGGTGAAGCACACACTAATCCCGGCGCAGTGAGCTGCCTGCATCAACAGCAGCGCTCGGGGAGCAGTGAGGGGTTAGGTGCCTTGCTCAAGGGCAATTCAGCAGTGCCTACTGGTCGGGGTTCGAAATGGCAACCCTACGATTCCAAGTCCGAAGCGCTAACCAGTAGGCCACGGCTGCCCCAAAATTTAGACAAAACATTCAGACACGCTGTGTTATCACACTACTTAATCAGTTTGAGTTGACTCAACGAGACTTCAAATCCCACATGGATGGAGAGGACACAGAGATAACATAACAATCCTGATCAAAAAGATTATTTTGATATATATATTCAATCCTGATCAAAAAGATTATTTTGATACATATTCAATCCTGATCAAAAATATTATTTTGATATATTCAATCCTGATCAAAAAGATAGCTATCAATAACTCTACAGAGCTGCAGAATTAAGAATACAAGCATATGCAGTTTTGAAGGTACAGTATGGGTTATTATTTGGCAAATGAAGGCAAGTTTACTCTATTGGTGCATTTCCTCCTAAGAGGCAATTCAGTAAAGGACAGAAAATATTTAAAACAGTAAAGTACATAGAATAGAACAATTAAAACAACATACCTTGGACATCATGAAGGGCTGGACAGAGATGATATCTGCAAGTCCTGAATCTTCACCAAATTCACTCAAAATGGATTTCTCATATGACATAGTCACAGTTTCTCTTTCTATTACTGCAGACATTTAAGCAAATGGCATATACACAGGCACTCATACCCACACACACACTGTGACAAATGACCGGTCAGAATCAGACTGTTGGTGAATTAAGAGTTGATGGCTTCATCTAGCTCTGTGTGGACATCTCAAATGAGTTTCATTCAAAAGGTGACGAGGAGCAAATGACACACATTTCATGCATCTTTGCCCGTGCGGGCGGCACTGTGGGGGGAGAAAATAAAATAAATAAATAAAAGAGAAAAAGCACCAGCCTGGAGAATGGGCCTGACTGTGAGCGAGGAGAACACATGATAATGTAATATAGCAGCTATTTTAGCCAGCAGATATCCCTCCCGCTTACATTTGAAAGGAAGCACAAAGGAATTAAATTAGCATTTAAATAACTTCTTTCATCCGATGAAGATGTCGAAGGAAGTGAAGTCGAACTGAGATATCCTTTACGTTCTCTCGTCAGTATCATAGCGTGCAGCTCTCTTCCTCTCGAGAGGAAATGGAGAGTTTCTACGTGGTGGCCGCTTCTGTTTGGAAGCTGATGCTCCAGCATCGCCGTGGAGATGGAGCCCAAACGCTGTCGCCGTTGACAAAGAACCCAAACGGCCAGGGAGGTTTTTTTAGCCCAGTAGGATGGACAGGTGAAATGACATCATCAATACATGTCTCCTCAACATTTGAACAAAAAACGCATGGACATACCTTTACAAACTAGATGTACCGCAGAGCGGTACAAAATATGACCGCCGCCCAGTCCAGCACATTTTTTCCACAAAAAGAAATCACGCTGAAAGGCCTATATGATTCTAACTGTCTCACTAAATTGCATTATCCACACTCAATTCTCACTGGTATCTGCTAGACAACAAGTACCAAAACATGATTAGTTCATAGATTTCACATGTAAAATTCATTTTATACAACCCCACCCCCATCTTGCCTGTTCATAATTCTGAGAAATTCTTGATTGTTTGTGTTATGTTTATGTTATGTGTGTGGGTGTGTGTGTGTGTGTGTGTGTGTGTGTGTGTGTGTGTGTGTGTGTGTGTGTGCCTGCGTATGTGCCTGTGCATGCAAGCGTACATATGTCTACTGTGTGAGTATGTGTCATACGTATGATTACTGTGAATGTATGTTTGTGTGTGTGTGTATCTGTTTGTGCACATGTGTGCACATGAAATGGGTTAACATGACCCCTGGAGGTAAACATACGGAAAAAAATGGTCATCCTAGGCCCTACAGTTCTCAAGATATTCACAGAGAACTGTGTCTGTCCTACCCTCCTTTCGGGGGTCCAGTCCAGCGGGGGGGCTACAGATCAAAACGAAAAACGATGGTTCCATGCTATCCATGTGGGGTTACATGCCCACCAAGTTTCGTGTACCCCGGTCTTTCAGTGTCCCGGGAATTATTGACGAAAATTTGGGCATGTGAAAAAAAAAAAAAAAAAAATCTGACTAAACCTATATGACCGCCGCTTCGCTGCGCGGCGGTCATAATAATTGTGTAAACTACTCATCTTTTCTTTTCTATTGATCTACTTTTGCTCACAGCTTCACAAGACCTGCTGCTAGGGCTCATTTGTGTTTCTCAAGTGACTTAGAGGGCTGACATATTCTGATTGTTTTCTTAAGACACTACAGGGTCTGAGCTTTCTAAAGAGGTCAAGCATTCGATGGTAGGCCAAAATAGGTGGGAACAGTGACCTCTGAAGTAGGCACAGTGCAACGTCGGGGGGAAAAGCCTAGAAATGGCATAAACCAGATGAAGTTCAAATGCATCCAACAATAACAATTCCATTGATGCTGTGTAGTATAATGAAATAATACAATTAACTAGACAGAAATCAGGTCCTCCTGTTCCCCCAGATCCACTGATTGCATTTGCTGCAGGTTGATTGGAGTGGTAATGGTAAAGCCACGGACTGTGAATGCTTTCCTAGAAATGAATTTACTTTGCCTACAAAACTACAAGTATCATGTTCAGTCTTTTTCATTATTTAGTGCATGAATCATCCCTTCTGTTTTGTTTTTTTTCAACATGCAAGTTGTCATCAACATTCTGTGGCCCAAGTGTTAATAATTTAAAACTTGCTTTGGACCCAATGCATTTGGGTGTCACAGGTTTTTAACTCCGACTGAGTGCACTTGGCACCAGTGGCTGCCAAACACAGGACTCTTTGTGATGCTAATTAGAGCTGTGCGATGTAAGGCTGCGTTCCTCCCCTCACAGCGTTCTATCTGATGTCCTTCACAGACCAGCACACAAACAGAAACGCAGCCCTTCCAGCAGAAACCAAGAGCCTCGCCCCAGACAACCCGGCAGCACACATATTTCACAGTGGAAAAACAGATAGCTGGCCAATATTATGCGCTCCAAAAAGACCTCAAACAATCCCCGAAAAATACATGCAGAAACGTTTGACCTTTCCCGACCCAGAGGTGAATGGCAATGCAAATTCTGCGCAGAACAAAGCTGGCTATGCCATTGATAAGGCGGGCTATGGCGGGCCGTCACAGACGTTATCAGCGCAAACAGCACGGCAGACTTCTCTTTGGGGGCCTGTTACCGCAGGAGCTCTGATTCAGCACCGTGGAACACCTGACAGAGCCAAGGAGGCTTCAGTGGAACCTCCGCATCTCTGGAGCCGAGCGGAGAAATACAACACTATTAATATGCTAATCGCACTAAATGACCTGCCCCTCTGATCCAGAGAAACCCAAACGCCTGGCTCACATCGGGATTCCACAGGGCGCCTCTGTCTCAGATCAATATTATTCTTTCATCTGATTAATAATCCATGCATTTTTAACAGTGTCACCGCTGAATGAATAAAACATGTCAGTCTTGTCAATTTTTCCATTGTTTTGGGCAGGTTAAATTATAGATCACAGTTTGGGAGCTGGCAATTCATCTTCTGAAGCCTCTCGGCTCACTGAGAAATGTAGAGGGTTTACAGCTGTCCCTGGGCACCGCCCAATAGGCCCACATTAGGGCCACATTAGGCCCAGTTTGGACAGTCTGGATGTTTTGCCATCTCTCTCTGCCATCTTGTTTTATTCTCACTCTCCCTCTCTTTCTCTCTCTCTGTGTTTTTCACAGCTGGGTCTCCTGTTTGTGGTGGGGGGAAGAGTTGTCAGTGGATTTCAGGAAGCTGCCTGGCCTCCGTAATGAAGAGATGCGATTGTTTTTCTTGCCCGTTTATTCTGTTTGTCATGTTTACGCCACAGCACTGGAATCCTGACTGCCGGGACTCGAGCACTTCGCTGAACACCAGCGCTGAAAGAGCTCAAACGAAATGAAACGTTGAAACTAGACTCATTTTCACTTCTGTGAATCATCTACACACAGCTCCACACACTGTAGGCCTATAAACACCGAAAACGACACCTTGAAAAGGCAGTTACCTGCAGTCAAGTTCGGATATGATGCCTCTCCAAGGCTGACTTCAAATGGTGCTGCAAAAAAATCAGCATTTCAGAGCACCTGTTTTTTATTTCTTTTTTCTATGCGTTTGTTTCTTTTTCCAGGTTCATATGAAAGCTCTCTCTGAGGGAGATAACTCACAATCATATGCTTCATATCGGCTCCAGGTATTGCAGTGGGGAGAAGCCTACAGGTAGACGCGCCCCCCCGTCAGCAGTGGAGCACTGCGTTGCAAGAAGTGTGATTGGCACTGTTAATAACTAGAAATGAAGCGTCTGGCTGACTGGCGCTCCCACGTCAGTCTGAGGACTGTTGGCCATCACACCCAGAGGGACGTACAGTATGGTCATCACCCACGACGGCGTCGGCTCCTTGCCACCACATACTTACATGCCTGTTGCCGGTGAATAATTCCATATTTCACAGCCTGGTAGAGTTATTTTATAACGTTAGAAAGAGTGTGAGGCATCAGCAGAGCACAGCATCCAAGGTCTTCTAGAGCTCTCTGTTGTTCTCTCTCTCTCTCTGTGTGTGTGTGTGTGTGTGTGTGTGTGTTTGATAGTGCACGTGCACACCTCTCCTAAATTCTTTGATCCCCCACCTACATTGTTCAAGCTAAAGGTTTTGCGGTCCTGTAGCAGCACATTATGATGGGGAGGCCTGAGGAAACACTTTTAAGAAGCTAATATTTGAACTCAGATCACAGACATCAGATCTCTGGAGTCACTCCAGAATCAAAGTAAGACATGAAAATAGTCAGTAGATCATAAAGGAATGTCAGTTACGTCTCCTGAGTCCTGTCCCTTCTAAAATAAGAAGTGTGTGTGGAGGTGCATGTGATGGGAGTGTGTGTTTGTTGCTAAGCAAGTAAGGATTTATTTTGCCAGACCCATGAGGTACCGTAGGTCAGTGTGGAGGTGGGCAGGGCTGGGAGAACACTGCCCTCTGCTGTCTGTCAAGGGAACTTCTCTTTAAAGGTATCCAACCAAAGCTTTCAGTCACTACTATGATGATGCTGAAATGTAATATATTTGACATATCATGGCCCAATCATCATCATTCAGTTAGAGCTTGTTTTGTTTATTTTGTTTGTGTTTGTTTGTTTGTTTGAATGTCACAGCCCTGTTTATCCTCAGACGTTACCCTGACCACTGCTGATCTGCCCTCATTTGTGTTGAAGGTCAGATCCCCAACTCTCCACTGGGTGGCGCTGTTGTTCAAAAGTCTTCCATTATCCGACAAGTCCACACTCTCATCCAGCTGTATAGGCTATGTTCAGAGTGACAGTCTCTGTGTCTTATCACTATTTTACAGTAAAATGGAACTACTGCCGACGGAAAGCTGGGATTCCTCTTTTCCTTGGCAATCCAGTGTGTATTTTCCTTATCATAAAGTTTACTTTACTATACAGCTAAATTAGATCCATTTGTATGAAACATAAGGGTGGTTTTGCAGCCTCTGGCAATGCAGATTGACAGGGTGGCAATCAGTGAGTGGCTTTTCATGGAGTTGAGTAAAGCAGTTATGATAGGGTGTTTGAAGTAAACTTTTATGTGTTTGCACCATCAAATAACCATCAAATCCTAATTTCAGAAGCCCAGATCCTGTGTTTTGGAAACCCTGTTATGTTAGCTGTAATCAGTAATTGAGATACTCCTATGTAACATGCATACTGGGATAGTAATAACCAGGTTTCACTGTGTTAAAACCTCTGTCTTTCTCTCAATTAAAGCAATTTGCAAATGTCAACTCAGTGCTTCCAAATGCCACAAAATGGCTTTCAACACTTTGACTTTGCACTTTGCTCATTGTTTAAATTGATGTCCAATATCCTGAGTATACAGTAGATATCAAATATGGGATTAGCAAAGCACCGCACACAGCCTCAGTGTTTCTTTCAGCATCCAGCAACACGAACCAACCAGAATGCAGCTGGATTGGAGCTAACAAACTAGAGAGAGAGACATTCCCATGTGGATTGGAGCTAACTACAGCAAACTAGAGAGGAAGGCACATTCCCATGTGGATTGGAGCTAACTACATCAAACTAGAGAGGCACACATTCCCATGTGGATTGAAGCTAACTACAGCAAACTAGAGAGAGAGACATTCCCATGTGGATTGGAGCTAACTACAGCAAACTAGAGAGAGGCACACATTCCCATGTGGATTGGAGCTAACTACAGCAAACTAGAGAGGCAGGCACATTACCATGTGCAGCTTGGCATTCAAATGTCATATTATGTGGAGATTTCAGCTCTTACACACTAATAAGATGAATAATCTGGTGACCCTGTGGGCAAATCAACTCCTTCTCTTAAGCAAAGCAAAGCTCAGCAGGGCATACACAGAGGGAATTCAATGTGCTTTACATAAATATACATTTTTATATATATATTTATAGAATATTTTAGAAAGTTTAACCATCATAAAATGTGTCTAGCTGTTGTTTTAGAGTATAGTAATGCTCTAATTCACCCTGTCACCCTGCTTTTTTACAATAATGCCCCAATTCACCCTGTCACCCTGCTTTTTTACAATAATGCCCCAATTCACCTTGTCACCCTGCTTTTTTTACAATAATGCCCCAATTCACCCTGTCACCCTGCTTATTTACAATAATGCCCCAATTCACCCTGTCACTCTGCTATCTCAGAGTACAGTAATGCTTCAATTCACCCTTTCACCGCTGCTGTTTTACAGTATTGATCTAATTCACCCTGTCACCCGTGCTGTGTCAGAGTAATGACTTTTTTGCTGCTCTTATTTCTTCATTGGATGTGCCTTCTTATTTACTTTTTATATTGTTTACTTGAATGTTATGTTTGTCTGTGGACCTAATTGGTAAAATATGTCTTGTCTCCACCGTGGGATGTCTTGACATGTGAAGAAATTGACAATAAAGCAGACTTTGACTTTGACCTAATTCACCCTGTTAACCAGCTGTGTTAATATAATGCTCTAATTCAGCCTGTTAACCATCTGTGGTAGTATAATGCTCTACTGTAATTCAGCCTTTTAACCAGCTCTGTTAAAGGGGACATCTGTAATTCAGCCTGTTAACCAGCTCTGTTAAAGGGGACATCTGGTGTAAAATAAATAAAACACAAGTAAAAAAAACGGGAGAAATTGCTAAATTTTCTTGTATGTGTGGCGGGGTGGGGCGTACTGAATCAGACTTCACTTCAGCGTTATGAATCAGACTTCAGCGTAATGAATCAGACTTCAGCGTACTGAATCAGACTTCACTTCAGCGTTATGAATCAGACTTCAGCGTAATGAATCAGACTTCAACATATTGAATCAGACTTCAGCATAATGAATCAGACTTCAGGGTAATGAATCAGACTTCAGCGTTATGAATCAGACTTCAGCGTAAATGAACCAGACTTCAGCGTAATGAATCAGACTTCAGCGTAATGTTCTACAAAATGTTTGTTGTTTGTTTGTTTGTCCCCGAGTTACCATTCGCTCAATGTTGTTTTCTGTGCCACTGGAAATGCGGTTGAAAGGGTCTATACAGGCTAAGCACAGATACAGAATTCAGAATTCAACTGGGCAGCATCAAATCACACTACAGCCCTGATGAAGGCAGACAGGTGAGCTGATTGGGCGACACTCCGGCAGATGGATATGCGCCAGTGGAGTTTTCGTTTATTCCACTGACGCAGGTTTTTTGCATTCAACACACAGGCCATGCTGTAGGCTCAGCGCTTAGCTCTCTTATTATATAAATAATTCCTCACCAAGTCGTCACGTTTGATCACAGACCCTCTCAGTTCCCAGCAGTCAGTCAGTGCAGCGCGCAGTCGTGTGGCCCCCGGTGTGTGTGTGTGTGTGTGTGTGTGTGGGGGGGGGGGCATGAGTGTGGTAATGTGGGGCGGGTGGTAAGGAGATGAGATGATTACATTTTCATCACCCTTGAGAGATCTGCCGCTACTGGGGAGGGTGACACAGTGTCCCCGACAATCATATTACAGAACGTCAACAGCAATGTCACACACACAGAAATAACAGCACTGCATCGGCTAAACTTAGTATGGATGTTTGTCATTTCCAGTACAGAAATGAGCGCGTTCCCTCGCCGTGCAGCAACACACTGTGTCTCTCTTTGTGTGTGTGTGTGTATTTTTGTGTGTGTGTATGTGTATGCCGTGTGTGTGTTTGTGTGTGTGTGTGTATTTGTGTGTATGTCGTGTGTGTGTGTGTGTATGTGTATGTGTATGCCGTGTGTGTGTTGTGTGTGTTTGTGTGTGTGTGTGTATGTATATGCCGTGTGTGTGTGTGTGTGTGTATGCCGTGTTTGTGTGTGTTTGTGTGTGTGTGTGTATGCCGTGTGCGTGTGTGACT
>NC_055964.1:33305697-33370697 GCF_018492685.1 Alosa sapidissima | reverse complement strand
GCAGAGGAGCAGAGAAGAGGAGGAGAGGAAAAGAGAAGAGGAGGAGAGGAGAGGAGAGGAGGAGTAGAGGAGAAGAGGATGAGAGGAGAAGAGGAGGAGAGTGTAGAGGTCTTCTCGCAGGGCAGCTGGTCAGCTGGTGAGAATGATTCGAGAGAGGTGCTGGATGCAGGCAGTAGAATATGTGCGTGCACATACACACACACTTGTAACCAAGCAAAGTGAAACTCCAACTACACAGAGAAATAAAATATGTAACCTTCACAACAGAAGATTTTATATCTTAGTCATCATGGTTGCCAAGATACAAGCAGGCTCTGAGAAGAGATCCTTATTCACTGTGATGGTTTAGAAATGTATGAGATGTAGATGGTACGCTTTGAAACCACTTTTAAAACACCTGATGACTGAGTTTGTGTTAACTGAGGCCTGGAAACACATGCGTACAGTATGGCTCTCAGATAGTAGAACACCTCTGTCACAGAGAGAGAGAGAGAGAGAGAGAGAGAGAGAGAGAGAGAGAGAGAAAGAGAGAGAGACAGAGAAAAAGAGGCAGAGAGAGAGAGAGGCAGAGAGAGTTGTTTTTTGTAATAACACTATTACAGCGGCTACAGTTGTAGTTGTGAAAGCTGTTGAAATGAGCAGCTCTTGACTCAGTGCTCCCACTATCTGAATGGCTATTTCAGTCTTCACTGCTAACACTTCTATCACAAGAGGACACATTATCACTTAAATGGGTAAAATTGTGCCCGCGTGCGTGTGTCTGTATATGTGGGTTTGTGTCTATCCATGCATATGTGTGTATGCTGGTATGTGAGTAAGATCTGGTTGCCTGGTAACAGGGATGCTGGCGTCTCACGCCATTTTTTATCCCCACAATTTTATGTAATGTTTTGTTCTATTTTCTATTTACTCATCTTGTTAAACTTCACATAAAGCTTATTATTATTATTATTATTATTATTATTATTATTATTATTATTTACTGTTTATTCATTATTTACTCTTCTTGTTAAACATATTCACTACTTATACACGTTATTTTCAATTGCTCTCTATCTCAGCCTATGAGTCGGCTGATAGCTGTCTGTAATGTTGATGCTACTCCATTGGGCTGAAGAGCTAGGCTATGATAGTGGGGTCGTATGTATGTGTAATTTTCTTCAGTCATTTCAAATTGGTGTTAAAGTTTGGTTTTCACTTCTAAGTTGAAGTGAAGGGTCTATAGAACAATTTGAGTCCGAGTGTCAAACACACAGATAACAAAATAGCCTCTAGGGGGCGCTGCAAAATATTTAAACTGCTACAACTTTTGACTAGTTTAACCAAATATAACATATGAGGTATGTATGGATTCAGAATTAAAAGGAGAAACTAGTGAGCTAAGCATTTGGTTACCAGAATAAAAACACACTTTATAATAAACACACTTTTAGCCCATGGACAGCAAAATTGTGCTTTTTTTTAGATAAAGGGTGGAAATGCCATCAAAGTTGCAATGAAACATCATTTTTAAAGTTATTGTAAATAAAGCCTGGGTAATCACTCAACTCGATTTAAGATCGTTCAGAATATCCCTGAAGCACAAAGGATACCCATACACAAATATGGCTGCATAAAGCCGATGTGATATTAAGCACCCAACTTGCAACTTTGAGTTTATGAATTTAGGATCATGAGTACCAACTTTTTTCAATCAAGCCATCATTTTATTCACAAAAAAAAATCACGAAAGAACTTTATATCTGGAAGAAAGTAAATCAACAAGCAGAGCGGTACAAAATATGACCGCCGCCCAGTCCAGCACATGTTTTCCACAAAAAAAAGGTCACGCTGAAAGGCATATATGATTCTAACTGTCTCACTGAATTGCATTATGCACACTCAATTCTCACTGGTATCTGCTAGACAACAAGTACCAAAACATGATTAGTTCATAGATTTCACATGTAAAATACATTTTATACAACCCCACCCCCATCTTGCCTGCTCATAATTCTGAGAAATTCTTGAATTGTGTGCATGTGTGCATGTACATGTTTATGTTTATGTGTGTGTGGGTGGGTGGGTGTGTGTGCGTGCATGTGCATGTGCTTGTGTGTTTGCCTGTTTATGTGCCTGTGTGTGTGCATGTGCATGTATGCGTATATATGTCTACTGTGTGAGTATGTGTCATACGTAGGATTACTGTAAATGTATGTGTGTGCGTGTGTATCTGTTTATGCACATGTGTGCATATGGAATGGGTTTACATGACCCCTGGAGGCAAACATACACAAAAAATTGGTCATCCTAGGCCCTACGGTTCTCAAGATATTCACAGAAAACTGTGTCTGCCCTACCCTCCTTTCGGGGTGTCCAGTCCAGCGGGGGGGCTACAGATCAAAACAAAAAATGATGGTTCCATGCTATCCATGTGGGGTTACATGCCCACCAAGTTTCGTGTACCCCAGTCTTTCAGTGTCCCGGGAATCCTTGTTGGTGTACGGTCACTAAATGTACACATAAATTATTTTATTGTAAGGCCCCCCATGAACGAAAGTCCACGAAACTTGGCATGCATTTAGAGGGTGTCATAATGATCCTACACTTTCAATTTCGTGCAGTTTTGACCATGTCAGCCAGAGATATTGTGATGAAAACACCTAATGTTTTGCTTTTTAATTTTTAACTAGGTGGCGCTATACATGAAATAAGTAGTAATGGGATAGGTTGACATGCCCCCTTAAGACCAACATACGAAAAAAAGGTGGACCTCCTAGGCCCTATGGTTCTCGAGATATTCACAGAAAACTGTCTCTGGCCACCTACAGGCCAGTTGGTGTATAGTAACATAAATTAATTTATTGTGTGGCCCCCCATGAACGGAATTCCACGAAACTTGGCGTGCATTCAGAGGGTGTCATAATGAGCCTACACTTCCAATTTCGTGCAGTTTTCACTATGTTAGGTCACAGATACCTGCGATACACCTCATTTTTACTTTTTTGTGTTTAACTAGGTGGCGCTATACATGAAATGAGTGGTTATGGAATGGGTTGACATGGCCCTTTGAGATCAACATACAAAAAATGGTCCTCCTAAACCCTACAGTTCGAGATATTCAGAGAAAACTGTGTCTGCCCTACCCTCCTTTCGGGGGGTCCAGTCCAACAGGGGGGGGCTACTGATCAAAACGAAAAACGATGGTTCCATGCTATCCATGTGGGGTTACATGCCCACCAAGTTTCGTGTACCTCGGTCTTACAGTGTACTGGGAATCCTTGACGGAAATTTGGACATGCGAAAAAAAAAAAAAAAAAAAAACATTGCGTAATACAGGCTTGTGAAAAAGGCTAGAGGGCTATTTTTGAGTACATAAATCAATGACCAATGACACAGTTTCTGAATAAAGACGGTTTTAGGTAGTCATGAAGTAGTCGTGATAGCCTAAAGTAGTCTAATAGGCAACAGACCCATTACACAGCTCAGTCATCATCATGGGCATTGCCTAGCTCTCTATATCACGGCCGTGCAGAGACCTTTGGAGGGCCAGGGGCTCAAATTGAAAAAGGGGCACATGAAACAAGATTTTTAAACATATGTCAGCATAATTTACAGTTCAATCCGTTAAATTATAGCGACCCATATTGAAACAAAATTCAACATGGAATCTTACAACAAACTACATCATACTATAATATATACTGTAGATCATTTACCCCACCAGGTGAAATCTTTATCTATTTGTTTGTATGTGTGGTGTGTGTGTGTGTGAGAGAGAGAGAGATCCACTGCCTTTTGTAAACACAATTTAACTTTGTAAAAACCAACCTGAATTGACATGAATCTAGCTTTTAGTCAGTTTTATAGCTGTAGTTCAGCTGTTGTTCAGTTGTTCAGCTTTGAATCAGAAAATATAGTTTAAAATTATAGCAATAATTATAGCAATTATATACAGTACCCTTCAGAATTATTGGCACCTCGTTTAAAGTTGACTAAAAACTGGTATAAAAAAACAATCTGTTGGTAATTTATTGTAATCTCACACTGAAAGAAATTAGGAAAAATCCAACCTTGAAGGGAAGCAAATTTATTTGGAGAAAAAGGAAAATCTCATAAAGAAATAAATATTTGTAACACAAAACGCATTGCTCACAATTATTGGCACCCCTGCTTGAAATAACTTCTTAAGTCTCCCTTTGCCAATAAAACCCCATAAAGTTGGAGAATACAAAGCAAGGGATTTAAGACCGTTCGTCTTTACAAAATCTCCCCAGATCGTCCAGGTTCCTAGGTCCACACTCCTCTTTGACTCACCCCACTGTTTTCCTATGGAGTTTAGATCAGGGGACTGAGATGGCAATGTCTAAGGCATGATTTTGTGTTCAGAAAACAATATTTGTTTTGATCTGGACATTTGCTTTGGTTCATTGACCTGATGAATGATCCAATCATGACCGACTTTTAGTGTCTTGGCAGAGATTGTCAGATTTCATTTGAAAATGTTCAGGTTTTTCTTTGTGTTCATGACACCATGCACCTTAATTAGGTTCTCAAGGCCTTTGGGGATAAAAACAGCCCCACAATAGCACAGCCCCTCCACCATAATTCTCATTAGGCATGCGGTTCTTTTCAGTATAGCCATTCTTCTATGTACACCAAACACATCTAAAGTTTCTAGCCAAAGAGCTCAATTTTCATTTCATCTGACAATAGACCACACTTCCAGACAAAGTCACTGTACCATTCAGTAACTCCTGCCGTTTACATTAGTAGTTAAATGGCTGGACAGGCTTTTACCTGCATGCCCTCTAAATAAGCTATTAGCAGTGAGGTCACTTTTGAAGATTTTTTGGGGACTTGGTGACCCTCAAGATGATACATCATCGGTTTAATACCGCTATTATCTGGCCCTATAGTCCAGAAACCCCCATTCAACCCCATCTTCAACCTTTACAATTTATCTTCATTCACTTACATAAACATACTGTCTACTGTTTTAGCCAAAATTGTACAAAGTAAAGAGGCATCATACAGGCCCCTCTGATTGGACAGTCTATCAGTCAATCCCCGTCAACAACCATTTCCATTGATTCAAAGGGCCATGTAAAAATAGACACCAATTTTGCAACAAACCAGTCTGAAATAAGCATGAGAAATGTACTAACTCTTTGAAAATAAAAGAATGTTCCTCAACAATGCAATATTCTAAAAATCAGATATTCTAGAAATCTACAACATTCTAATGCCATTTTTGTCAGTATTTGCTGAAAGATAATGCATAAAACAACCCTCATTTTAATATATTTCCACCAACTGGATTTTCATAGACTTTTACTATGGTGTTTAAATCACCAATTGAAATATAAAAATGTGAAAATAAATTCTGTTGCAATAAGTTTTGGGTCAGACCTTACTTTGCCTGGACTACATGAAAAATTTCATTTCTTGAATTTCCCCTAGGCATCAATAAAGTATATCTATCTATATATCTATATATCTATCTATCATGCATGGGATATCATAGGCCTAATGTTTGTTTGTGGCAATGCAAGGGATTAGGCCTACGACAGTGTTTTTCAACCACTGTGCCGGGGCACACTAGTGTGCCGTGAGAGATCATCAGGTGTGCCGCAGAAAATTACCCAAATGTCACTCACTGGTCCAGAAAAGCAACTGTTGCATCAAAGAATTTAGTTAAAAATGATGTTTCATTGTAACTTTGAGGGCATTTCCACCCTTTATCTAAAAAAAAGCACAATTTTGCTGTCCATGGGCTAAAAGTGTGTTTATTATAAAGTGTTTTTAATCTGGTAACCAAATGCTTAGCACACCAGTTTCTCCTTTTAATTCTGAATCCATACATACCTCATATGTTAAAATTGGATAATCTAATGAAAAGTTGTAGCAGTTTATATATTTTACGGCGCCCCCCAGAGGCCATTTTTTATCTGTGTGTTTGACACTCGGAATTAAATTATCTGTGTGTTTGACACTCGGAATTAAATTGTTCTATAGACCGTAAACTTCAACTTGGAAGTGAAAACCAAACTTTAACACAAATTTGAAATGACTGAGCCTTAAACAACCCCACTATGACCCCCATAGCTCTGGGAAAGACGATCCATTACTGGCTCCTCTCCAGGCTGTGTGTGTTGAGTCCTTCATCTACAAATCCGACTGTACCTCGGTCCACTCCCCCAACACCTTCAGCATTGAGTATGTTGACCACTAGCCTGGGTGCCAGCCGAACTTAGTCCCGCCCACAACATTTGAGGTTGGGAAGTTCGGTCTGGCATTGCTCCGTTGTGGAGCAACTATGCTCGCCCTAGATCTGGTGGACCAATCAAATTGGGCTTTACCATAATGGACAGGTGAGCAACAGCGGCTCGTCTATCACGTCATCTGAACATGCTTAGATTAGGCCTATGTTTGCAACAAAAGAAGGAGACATGGGTCTTAAGACCCCATATGGAAAATGCATATTCTTTAATGAGGTTTTATCACTGAAAAAGATTATTTCTGAAAACTTTGGCCAAAGTTGAGATGTGGTTTCACTTTCATCAAGGGAAAACACTGTGTTGCATTGTGACATGTTGAAATCTCTGATTGACCACCTGTTCGAGGGATTTGCGACAGCCTTTCCAAGCTGTTTATAACATGTTTGTAACATATCAGTGTTCAACAGAATTATTTTTAATAACAGGAGGGGATATAGGCGATCACTTTTTTCTAATAGCCTACCCTACTGCGTATCTCTTAGATTTCGCTAATGAGTGTTGTAGGAGATATTGACGGCACAATAACTTTTACAAAAGACCAGAAAACAATGTTAAGGCATTTGTGTAGAAGAAGGATGGTTTGTGTGTTCTTCCTACACCTCACGGTAAGCTATTTCATTGCTCTGATTGGTAAGGTCTATCCAATTGAGTGCAGAGCCCCCCCCCCCCCCTGTATCGGTTGAAACACGCCCCATAATTACGTCCCAATGGAGCAGTATCAGACTCATATTCTGACTAGAATTTGAGTATGACAACGTCAGGCTACTCACACTCACATTAGGTATTGTAAGTATAAAAGTATCCGAATTGGAACACAGTCTCTGTCTCTCTCTCTTTCTCTCTCACACACACACACTCACACACACACACACACACACACACTCACACACACACACACACACACTCAGCCCCTCTTCCACTGAAGCCTTCTCTGGTGGTGGGAGGGAGGTCAGGGAGAAGGTTGTTTGGGTTGGGTTGTTTTAACATACATTAAGTATGCGGACCACAATACTGTGGTCAGACTCATCTCCGGTGGAGACGAGAGAGCCTACAGGGAAGAGGCCTGAAGACCGGCAGGGTGGTGTTTGGACCACGACCTGATCCTACCTTTGCCAGCAGCAAGACCAACGGATACCCTGTCTCTGCTGAATTATTGAAGCTAAGCAGGTGGTCAGTTCTTGAATGGGAGACCAGTTGCTGCTGGAAGTAGTGTTGGTTGGTGGCCAGTGACACTCTTCTCTCTGGCCAGCAATTAAATCCCAGTGCCCCAGTGCAGTGACGGGGACACTGTACTGCAGGAGATGTCGTCCTTCGGATGAGTCATTAAACCGAGGTCCTGACTCACTGTGGTCATTAAAGATCCCATGGCACTTAGCGCAAAGAGTAGGGGATTCCCCGGTGCCCTGGCTAAATTCCCAACCTGGCTCATTAAATCTGGCATCCTATCAGTGTAAATGGCCCATTCCTTCATTCCCTCTCTCTCCACCTCAAGCTGGTATGTGGTGACTTTTCTGGCCCATAATGGCTGCTGTGCATCAGCCAGGTGGGGGCTACACATTGCTGGTGGTTCACTAGTTCGCCCTTCTATATGATTGCTTCAGCTAGACTAGAATGTATGGGAGAAGTGCGTGTTTGGCAAGGTAGCTGTCCGTGGTCCTGGAGTGCCTGGAGCGGATATCGCGATAGAGCGATGACCGCTTGCACCCCCCTGTGTAAGGAGGATGAGTAACAGGGCAATTGGTGAAATGGAGGAGTAGGGGGAGGAGGGGGGATGATTTCGCGAACGTCGGAGCGTGTGACGTATGGAAAAGGAGGTCGGCTTAAATAGGCCTACCCTGCGGCGGCAGTGGGTGAGTTAATTGCTGTCAATCATCCCGAAGGCTCCACCCGAACTTTGTTTATAAAACATCATTTAGTGAGGTTCCCCCTTTGTTTTTGATTCAACTGTGTGTCTTCTTTCACTCTTTCTTTTTTTCTTACTTCGTCTTCTCTTCTCTGTTTCTATTTAACTCTCTCTGATACTACCTTGCAACCAAAACACAACAACCACAACCATCTTACAAGCCACCTACTGTACAGTAATTCACCAAGAATGTCATATTTGGGAATTGTACCTGAACTTTTCATTCACTGATATAGATTCATATTATATTAAATACACATGTAGTATTTTTCATTGACTATGTCCTGGGGATGTGCCACTGCAGCTGACCTTGAGTTTACTCTCCATACATGCAACTCCTCGTCTAGTGACCTTGAGTTCACTCTCCATACTTGCAACTCCTCGTCGGATACTTCTTGGTAAGTTGGTTTGAGATAGGACAGCTGGCTTCAGTGTTGCATGTAGTGAATTCAATGGTATCAAACTAAACTCTGCATTCAAAATGAAAACAAAAAACTTGACAGTTAAAACATTTCTGTTTCAGGAGAAACGGGAAGCCGCTTCCAGCGCTGGATGCTCAGCATTGAGGGCCAAATAGTTTGTAAAGGGATCGAGTTCACCTTTGTGACAGGGCTGGCCCCCTGTTTTTACATCTTTAACCTACAGTACCAAGATGAGGCAGCCTACACACTTGAATTCATCCAGAGGTAAGATATTGTCTGTTAACTCTGGTGATAGGATTTAGCAATTACCGTAACTTTGATTTAGAAAGTTTTAGTACAACTTACAATATTCATAGAGGCAAAAGAATAGTGCATTTGTTGTCTTTGTTGGGCTGTTAGTCGGTGTGAATTACTAGATTTTCAACCAGTGTATAATTTTTCAGACGCTTTGTGGGTATAAACCCAGAAAAAGGGACAAAGGCTGCAAAGGGGAAAAAAGAAGAACTGTCAATTCACACGTCGCCAGCCTCTAGCGCAGGCTCATGGACTTTCAGTGGGATTTTATTTGAAAATGGTGAGTTAGATTATGTTCTTTTAGTTATTGTAGTTATTTTATGTTGTTCTGTTTTGTACTAGCTTTTGTTAGGTCAAGCCATGTGATATCATATTGGTTTAATCTCTCTCTCTCTCTCTCTCTCTCTCTTTCTCTCTTTGTCTCTCATACAGACCCAATACTTCCCAAAGGATCCTCATTGTGTGCTTCTCTCTGTTTTAGAAAATGGTTAGTTAATCGTTAATCGGTTAGTTAATTTTGTGCTCTGTTCCTGAAATTAGCTTTTGTTAGGTCAAGCCATGTGATATAATTTTGGTTTAAAGCAACACCAAAGAACTTTTCTTCTGTCGCACGCACGCTATTTGTTTATCCAGCACCGGCTTTGTAAATAACAATGTCCACAGACAAGGTAGAATATGGTGCATGATTTTATGAAAGCATGATGTATTGCGACATCAGATGCAAGTCAAATTTGTAGTTTCTTATGTCTCATTCCATCGAACTACCGATCTGGTAAACTTACATAGTGCGGTTATAGACGCAAAGCGAATGCAGAATTGCCTTTACCCTGTTACGAGTTGATGAACCACTGAAACAATTTTGGAAACATTATTTTAAGGTACAAAAAAGTCTTTGGTGTTGCTTTAATCTCTCTCTTTCTCTCTCTCTCCTCTCCCTAATTGTCTGCTTTGTTTTAGAAAATGGTAAGTGGTCTAAGCAGTGACAGTGTTTTTATTGTTTATTTCTCTTTATTGAGCAGGAGTTCCATGAAGTGTTAAGTCTTGGGTTGACTGAATTCATACATGTTGGATTTCAGTGGTTTGGGTAACACTGTGTTGAGGTTCATTATTTTGTTATATTGAACAAATGTATTTGGATTTAAAAATGTATTTGCTAGTTAACTATTTTTAAGCCATGAAAATGAGATTGGTTTGTGATTAATCTGAGCCTATGCATGCAATATTGGTATTTATTTTGGTGTTTTCTCGGTTTTTGCTTCTTTTCGCTGGCTCTGTCATGACTAATGTCTGAGAAACTCCATCGCTACCTTGTTCCAGCCAGTGCCTGGCGTGTGTATGTGTATTTGAATGCAGTAAAGTTATACTTCCTGACACTGAGGCCGTCGGCCCGCCGGCTGAGACGGCCACCATTCAACCCGAAAAAAGTTATATAACCGGCATTCCAATGACTCCGAAGCTGTTAAGTTAAGGTAAATTAAGCTAAGAAACCTGCATAGTTCTCCTTTATCATGAACGTCCCAATGGAGCAGTATCAGACTCATATTCTGACTAGAATTTGAGTATGACAACGTCAGGCTACTCACACTCACATTAGGTATTGTAAGTATAAAAGTATCCGAATTGGAACACAGTCTCTGTCTCTCTCTCTTTCTCTCACACACACACACACACTCACACACACTGCTATCCATGAAATTAATGGTTCCTGTATTTTCTGTGATTCACAGTAAATTTTCTGTTGAAAAACATTACAGGGGGTGCACTGTAAAAAAAACATTAACAGGAATAAACTGTTAAATTTTACTGTTAAATATTACACGGCAACTTGCCAAAACGAAACAATAAACTCCCCACGATGTGACTCTTTAGCCTACATAGCCTAGGCAATAGCCTATTTGTTACAGTTTCATCGTGGCTTTTGGTGTGAAACAAATAGTTCGCAACAGCACACGCTGAACTTGAATCAAACATTCTTTAGAGCAGCGGTCCCCAACCACCGGGCCGCGGCCCGGACATTCCTAACCGGGCCGTAGCCTACGACATGAGTTTAAAAACAATGCAAATCAAATAAACTCAATTTAATTCACAATAATGTCACGTTTTGGCCTTTGGCCTTGGCTTTGGTACATGGCATAGGCCTATATGCAGTTGTTTGATTGCACGCATGTTTGCATTTCGCAAGGTCTATTTTCTTACGTCTGTCTGTCCCGCCTTCAACACTACATATTCCCTTCAGCGCTGCGTCAGCTCACTTCACTTCAGTTGAATCAGTTCTTCGCGAACGGTAGTGTCACACAAAGTTAGCTAAACTGCTAGAATGAACAACAAAAAACAACAATCTTTAGAGCATTTCTTTGGAAGGGGTAGTGGGGAAAAAAGACCCACTGATGATGGTAGTGAGCCAGATACCTCAAAGAAAAAGAAGGGGTCATTCAATAGGAAATATGACGAGTCATATTTAAAATATGGTTTCGCAGAGACCAGTGACTTATGCACCAAGTCCTTTATGTGTGGTATGTGGCGATAAGTTGTCAAACGAAGCAATGAAACCATCAAAGCTAATTCGACATCTAGAGTCCAAGCATCCTACACTGAAAGACAAACCCCTTGAGTTCTTTGAGCGTAAGAAACGCGAGCAAGAAGGACAAAAACTAGTGCTTAAAGCAACCAAATCGGTGAACGTGGCTGCGCTAAAAGCCTCATACTTATTGGCTAGTCGGATTGCTAAAGCTAAGAAGCCGTTTACTATTGGGGAAGAGTTAATTCTGCCTGCTGTTAAAGACATGTGCAATGAACTCCTTGGGGAGGCTGCAGCTAAAAAAATAGCTCAGGTACCGCTTTCTGCAAGCACTGTCCATAGACGAATTGATGATATGTCAGAGGATATTGAGGCACAGTTGTTAGAGAGGGTGAATGGGTCACCGTGGTACGCTATCCAAGTTGATGAGTCAACTGATGTTGAAAATAAGGCAATGCTGCTGGTGTTTGTCCGGTACATATTTGAGGAGGATGTTCAGGAGGATTTGTTGTGTGTGTGCTGTCACTTCCCACGAACACCACAGCTGCTGAACTGTTCCGGGCTTTGGATGGTTATGTGTCTGGAAAATTAGACTGGTCTTTTTGTATTGGCGTATGCACTGATGGGGCTGCAGCCATGACCGGATGGCTGTCCGGTTTCACTGCAAGGGTTAGAGAGGTTGCCCCTGACTGCGAGCCCACACACTGTATCATTCATAGGGAAATGCTGGCTAGCCGAAAACTGTCACCCGAGTTGAATGGGGTATTAACTGATGTAGTTAAAATGATCAACCACATTAAAGCACACGCACTCAACTCTCGCTTATTTGAGCAGCTCTGTGAAGGATGGATGCAGAGCACAAACGCCTTCTCTTGCACGCAGAGGTCAGATGGCTGTCAAGGGGCAGGTCACTGGCCAGAGTGTTTGAGTTGCGAGAGCCGCTACAGAGATTTCTGACAGAAAAAAAGTCACTGTTAGCTGCACATTTTAGTGATGAGGACTGGGTGTCAAAACTCGCTTACCTGTGTGACATATTCGGGTTGCTTAATGACCTCAACCTGTCACTCCAGGGGAGAATGACGACTGTCTTTAAACTGGCAGATAAAGTCGCCGCATTTAAAGCCAAGCTTGATTTGTGGGGACGACGAGTGGACCGGGTGTATTTGATATGTTCCAAAAAGTAGTGGGGGTTTTGGGAGAGACTGAGGCAGGGCCCTTTCTCTCGCAGCTGGTGCGCGATCACCTTGTTGCGCTTTCAAATGAGTTTGAGCGTTACTTCCCATCCTCCAAAGATCCACGGCAAACCAATGAGTGGGTCCGCAACCCATTTGTCAATATCCCGAATAGTTCTAACATGTCACCGCAGGAGGAAGAGCAGTTGATCGAAATTGCAAATGACGGTGGTCTTAAAAGTGTGTTTGAGCAAACCTCTCTGGCGGGTTTTTGGATCAAAACCAAAGCAGAATATCCAGAGATAGCCGTAAAAGCGCTGAAAACATTGCTACCATGTCCCACCACATACCTATGCGAGGCCGGGTTTTCGACCGACTGCAACTAAGACCAAATTGCGCAATCGACTGGACATTTCGAACACACTGAGGGTGTCACTGTCTTCCATCACCCCCAGATGGAACCTTCTTGTTGCAGGGAAACAAGCACAGGGCTCCCACTGATTATTCGTAATGCACGTTTAGTTCCCATGTTTTGTTCCCATATTTTGTTAAGCATATGTTCACACTTGATAGATGTAGCTTCAAGTTGTTCAATTTTCATAGTTCATATTGTTCAATTTTCACTTCAAGTTCACGTTTTTCACTTTGTTAAGAGTTTGTTACCTTTACTGTTCATACATAACTGGAGCTCGTTCTTTTCAAGTAATGCATGCACAACATATGGAACATGGAACCCCCAAACGCAATTCAAGTCAATGGAGCATTCTACTTGCATTGTGAAGAGCCGTATAATAAGTCAATTTAATAAGATAAGAGGCTGAATTGACAATGTTTAGGTGTGAGAAAATGAGTCATAACATGTGTAATCATGAGTGATAACATGAATAATTATTAGGAGTGCTAACTTTAAAAAATCAACTCTGCTTCCAGTGTCAATTTTACTTACTAATTTACTTAAAACATTTATTTCTCACATTATTCTTTTTCATTTTTATCCTTGTCCTTAAGATTTCGAGCATTAAAACGGTCTCATTTTAAGTAGAACTGACTCAGTTCAAAAGTGCTTTTGCAAACCTCTTTTGGGACAGGTGCGTCAGAAAAGGTCAGGTCACCAGTAATGTGTGTTGAGGAGATCCCGCACACTGTCCTTTACGCATGCAAATACTTTATTATACTTCACACAACGTTTCGGTCACACAGACTTTCCTCAGGTGAATTTCAGGTGGTAAATTCACCTGAGGAAGGTCTGTGTGAACAAAATGTTGTGTGAAGTAATAAAGTATTTGCATGCGTAAAGGACAGTGTGCGGGATTTCTTCAACACAAAGTAGAAATTACTTAAAATATTTTTTTAACATAAAAATATTTTGAGGTAATCAGTTTCATCAAATATTTTAAGTTCATTGAAACTGTTGGGGTTTAATTGTATAATTCACTCATTAAAACAGTTTCAATGTACATGGACCATATCCTCCCCCACTGCCAAATCAATGAGCGTTTATGCTTCTTCTCCTGAGGTCTTCACCTCATGCTCCTTGATCTCCTTCACAGTCGTTGGCAAAGCTCAGGATCTCTCTCAGTGTAAACAGCAGCACTGCATCCACATCAGGGTCGAGCTGCTTCTCCTTGTCATAGTTCTTCACTGGGAAGATGCAGCTCATGGGGACTCCAAAGGCATTACTACATGCTTGTGCCTAAAACACACAAATGCACACACACACGCACATCTCTTTTTCACCATCTTGTTTAATTGACTACAGTGACTATAAAAAGTCAGCCCCATGCTAAAGTTGACTAAAAAGAGGAATAAAAAAAATCATCTTTTGGAAATGGATCCTAATGTCTTAATTAAAAAAAATGAGGAAAAATCCAACCTTTAAGGACACCAATTTTCTTTGTGAATGAATAGTGTATTGTAAATAAATAAATAAATAAATAAATGTTTTTTTTTTATTAAAATACAGGGTGCATAAGTATTCATACCCCTATGTTAAATTCCCATAGAAGCAGGCAGATTTTTATTTCATGGATCCAGGGTGCTATACATCCTGATAAAGTTCCCTTGGCCTTTGGAATTAAAATAACCCCACATCATCACATACCCTTCACCATACCTAAAGATTGGGATGGTTTTATTTCATGGACGTGCATAACAATACACCCAAATGAGAACCTGTTAGGGCCCGGACACACCAAGCCGATTATCGGCCGTCGTCAGACAGTCGCGCAAGGTCGGTAACTCGAGTCGGTTCGATGTGTCCCGTGCCATCGACAGTCGGCGTTCATTTTGGCCGATTACACATGTCACATCGGCCAGTGGCTGTCGGCCTCAATGACCAATGATTGGAGTGCTAGCCCTTGACTAGCCTAAACATTATCTCAGATTTGTAGGCCTATGACCATTAGCCCTACATTCAGCGATGTAAGTTATGAACCCATTTTGATAAACTATCCTAACATATTTTTGCTAGAACTAGTATACTACCACAGTTGCTGAACGTATGTTATTTCAGGTTAGTTTGCAACAACATACAAGTTTAACCAAAGTCCTTAGTTGCTACCTAGCTAGCGAACATTCCCATTCAATTTTCATTTACTGCTAACGTTAACGGGCAAAAAAGTATTATTCATTCCGTGTCCAAAAGAGTGTTTCATTGGCATCACACACAAGTAATGGCAATAAAATAGTACACAATATATATTTATATGTTCTTATTGCTTAATAAGAGAAGTCTGAAACTAGTCCCATTTCAGTCCATTGGCTGCTGTTATGGAAATGTATTACGTCTTGCGCACGCACAGAACGTACGCTTGGCGTCAGCATCGCTTCGGACCGATTCAGGGAGACGGAGCCGAGTCAGTCAGACTGCTTTTCTGCTGACGGTCAGCCGTCGGGTTGGTGTGTCCCCGCCTTAACTCCAAGGAAGTCAGTCTAATGTACATGTAACAGACTTTATTTTGCAGAGAGAAAGCATAGAGAATGACCTTATGGAAGATTGCCCGACTCTTGTAGATTTGTTTGATGTTCTCCTTCACATGAGGACAAGCCACGTCCACTTTTGTCAACAAGACCACCTGAGGGATCTCTGAAGTAAAATAATAATAACTCATACTATTAATCCTAATTAACAAGCCCATACATTATGTTTATCTTTTTTAAGAGTCCAAGAAACTGCATGAATAAGTTAAACTAAAATAAAAGTAACACAGCAGATCAATGCAACAGATATAAAATAGTATTACATTTCAGATTAATGACAAATAAATTAGCATATTATCAGCTACTCACTCAAATCAGAGGCTATTTGTCGGATAGATTCTAACTTCGGGAAATTTATGTTTTCATATACAGTGCTGTTTATTTCTTTTGGGATTAAGTTTTCTTCTGACATGACGAACACCAAGCAGTGAACCATGTCATTCAAACTCGGGTTGCTATTTCAGTATTCTCTGTTTTGTTTTTCTGAGCATGGTTTTATGGGAGTAAACTATGAGAGACAGAGAGAGAAAGAATGTCATTATACATATTTTAGGAAGTGTGTGTCTTTTAGGAAGTTTGTGTCTGTCCTTGTGTCTGTAGTTTTACCGTGTAGCCCTCTTTGATGTGACCTCTCAAAGTGTTGACAATGTCGTCATGTTGTATCATGTATCAATGTCATCATGTTGTCGTCATGAAGCTGGACTTTCCGACTCCAATTGGACCAATCACAAGGATCCGGAGACGTTCAACAGCAGGGTTCCTAATTTCAAGTTTCCTCAAATTCTCCTTGATCTCATTGTTTTGACTATTTATGAAAAAAAAAAACATATACAATATGCTCAGGATAAATGTAATTCAATTGTCTAAATATGAAGATATGCAGCAGAATATGTGTTACTTTTTCAACAAATTCATAAGTGCATTAATGCTGCTCTAAGCAATGTTGGGTAGCGTCACTTCTGTTGACGTTCAAACAAATAGAGCTACTCCCTCCCCATCCCTCCCATGCAATTGAAACTCTCCTAAACACGCATCTTGTTGGTGATTGGCTGGAACAGTTTGTTATGTTTTTATGGTCTAGGGGGTATTCTAAGTAAGTGGTGGGTAGGTTAACTCAGAGTAAGTGGTGGGTAGGTTAACTCAGAGTAAGTGGTAAACCTCCTACAACAAGAGCCCTATGGCATCATAATAGAATGAAACCATACTCTTCTATTAGGAAGTTTACCACTTATTCTGAGTTAACTTACCCAGGTTGTTTTTGTTGCTGTTTTTGCAGGGTTGGGTAGTAAAGGATTACATGTAATCTGAATTATGTAATCAGATTACAAAAATCAAGTTACTTTAAATTGGCCCAGATTACAATAAAAAAACATGTAATTAAATTATAGTTACATTGTTGGGGATTACTTGATTACATTTCATTGTGCAAACAATTTCACTTTTTATGATAGCCTCAGACTAATGTTTTATAGGGACCCTATACAGTTTGGGCAATTTCTTCCCTGTTTTTTCGCTTTTTGCTCACAATTGTCTCTACAGAGCTAACCCTACATAGCCTGACGAGCCAGACCCACATTAAAATGTAGGGTCTGGGCACTCACCGTTTGCAGTGCTCAGTCCGAGGGGCGGGATAATCAGTTGTCTTTCAAATTCCCTCTGCACGCAATAGGACAGCGGCAGCGCTATGTCCCATGCGTTTCCCACCAGCGGAGCTAGTTGGCTAGTTCAAACGTTTGACTCGTGTCACACTGTTCGCCAGCAGCAACATCCATCTTATTTGTTTTCAAGTAGCAGGGAATTCAAGCCAAACCACTCTGCCATCAATCATTATGTTAAGCCCACCTAACGACTCTATACACGATTTTATTGGCCTGATTAAGTTTCGATTTCTGGAGCTCACAAGCCAACGGAGAGTTGCTAGACTAGCCCTGACAGCAAATGTAATTTGCTGCCACTAGGGGTGCGTCTAGATTTCTAGGCTACCTCCATGCAACATTTGTAGGCCCTGTCAAGAGCCTTTTTACAAACTGCAGTCTAAAAGCTGCAGTCCTACTATGCAAGTGTATGAGGCCCTGCACCCCCTCATCCTTAGGCAAAAACAGAACAGATTGAGGTACCCAATGCAGCCCATCCCCAAAAAAATTCCCCAAAACAGACTGAATTTTTTGCAACAGGTCAGGTGGAGGGTCTACGCAGGCTAGTCTATGCCAGAAGGACGATGCTACCAGATTGTTAATGATAAGTACCCGCCCCCTGCACTCTAAAAAATGATTCATGAGGTTAGTAGATGAAACTTAAAATAAACAACATTTTCAACATAAAAAAATAACTTTGTTACATGTACATGTATAGGTGAGTTGACAACTTAATTTAAGGAGTTTGTCAAACTGAAAAAGAAAAAATCTGTCTCAACTTATTAACATATGGATTTTCAACACACAGTCTTTCTTCCACCTAACAATAGATAATTATTAAGTTAGTGAAACTTGTAGATCTCGTGATCAAACTTATAAAGCTGAGTAGCCTACTGGACTGAACGTCAGAACCTTCCAGACCACGCGGTCCACGCCTTAGCAGAAATGATGGAACAGGATCCTGCACATCCGAAATCAAAGGTACGTGCTAAGTAGGCTATCACATTTATTTTTGTTTTACAAGCATCAGCTATCAAAATACGGCACACAGTGCATATACATTGTTGTCACATGACAGTACATATTATTTTAACGTTACAATTTGCCTTTTTGCTAATGTGAACAGTTGAACAACACAAGATGGATTTTAGCTAGCTATCTAGCTGCCTTCCATGTTAGCTACCTGAACCATTTGAAAAAATATGACCTTTAGGTAGTTGGCGTCTTGCAAGTTACCTGCAGCTCGCTCTAATTTGGAGTTAGTAATGTAATTTTTAACTATCTGGTGTCTTCAAATTTTGTTATGTTTTGTTTCACCGTGGCGGCTGAATGACCGTGCATTTAACATTTTAACATTAACGTTAGTTCACGTGGTACGCAAGTTTCGACTCGGTGTATGGAGATGAAAAGGCAGTGTCGGAGAGAGGTGTAACATTTTTTTTTTTTTTTTTATCTGAAGCCTATGTTCTTTGATTTTTTTTGTGCTTCATAATGTTCTCCAAGGTCATAGACCAGTTGCACATTTTGATTTCGTTATTTGTTATGTAGGGTGGCTATTAAACATGATGCCATCCATAGAATGCGTTACGTTTTATGTGGGGGATGGACGGTGGGGGTGCGCGAGCAGAGTCAGGATGTAGGTGGTGTAACGCGGGAAAACAAGTTTGGGAACCACTGGGTTAGGCCAGTTTTTTTTTTTTTACTGTGCATAAGTTTGAGGAATCAATCAGTCAATCCGTGTCTACAAACCACATTTTAGATTTTGTTCATCCTTCATTTGCTTGAGCCATCCATAGCAGTACATAAGGTTATTATTATTTTTTTATTTTATTTAACAATGTTAGATAACGGACATGTGTCATTGCTTTGTATGTCCACATGTTGCGTGTCCACCTCATTTTCTTTGAGCTTGCGGGATTTTTTTCTGTGTTAAATTTGAACAGTATGACACAATGATACAAAAGGCAGCATTATGATGGCAAAATAAGTTATTAGGCTACTGTTTGCTGGGAAAGCTGCAAGCATTAGAGCTCTGAATCGCCTATAAATTGAGTAATAGGCCTACTTTTTTACTTTAAAAAATGAATTGTATCTGTAAAATGTGCAAATTTGAAACACCAAGAAAGACTGACCTCTTAAAGGGAAACTTGGCAACTATTTCAACGTAATAAACCCGTTTAGAAATCATTTGGATGGTTAAATGATCTGTTTCGGTGAAAATGGTGACTTTTCCCGCTGCCCCTAGTGTCCCCAGGCGGAAAACCAACCTTGCAACATTGAGACTACCGTCCAGGAAAGAGAAGTGAGATACAAGAAACTCGTTTTAAATCGCGTTTCTTACCTTGTAATATCCACATTGTCAGCCGAACTTATGCTAACCGTTTTGCTAGCTTGTAAACAAATCCATGTGCTTTATCGTTACCTTTTTCCACAGTTTGAAATAGCATAATGCACAATTTCTCCAGCAGAAGGGGAAATCCTGCCAAGTTTCCTTTTAAAGCATTATAGACTTAGACATGGCCATGATGGAAAATATTTTTGCCTTTCTCCTTGCCTTTATTGGGAGTGTTATTGCTAATTTAAAACATTAGGCAGCCTACAAACACATCTGTCAAGAAATCACATTTAATGAGCTAAATCAATTTATTAGAGTTCCCATACAGATGCGCAGATAAAACACAACCAGTTCCACAACCAGTTCCATTGAGCTATGCCACAAGAAAAAGTGTGGGTGGGAATGCCCATGAAAATTGGGCTTTGCTTTGCCTCCTTCCTCTGATAGTTGGAGAAAGAATACCAGAGAGTGATCCAAAATGGCTGGTCCTTCTTAACCTAAAGGACATAGTTGAACTTGTTATTGCCTCTGTTCATACAGACTCAACTATGTTACCTTGACAGCAAGATTTCTGAGCATCGGCACAGATTCCTGGCAGCTTTCCCACAGCAAACACTAATTCCGAAGCATCATTTTCTAGAGCACTACCCACTTCTACAGGTTCCATGTATGTATCTGCTTGTTAGTTTGACAAAAATGATTTTAAGTTAAGACTGAAGACTTGGTGTGTAGTTTGTTGATTTAAAAAATATCAGTGTTGTGTGAAAGCCAGTTTCTTTCTGGATCAGTGTTTATGTTCTTTTTTGATATTCAATGTTTAGAGGATTTGACTGGATGTAATCTGCTGTTACTCTAATTGAAGTGATATGGTTTCTCTTACAGATGCCCCAATGTCTCAATTAGCCAAACTCCGCATTATTCTTCAGGACCATGACATTCGCAAACTGGACTTGCCTCATGGAATCCCTGCGACTGTGGCTGAACTTGAATCAATTGTGAGAGAGACATTTGAGCTTAACGGGAACTTCACTTTGCATTATAAGGATGCAGGTTTTGGAGATGAATATTTTTCTCTTACCTCAACAAGTGAACTCAAGGACAAGGACACAATAAAGGTGATTCACGTTGTTGAACCTCCCACATATACTTTGATGTTTACTGATCTGTACAGCACCATTGAAAATGAGACTTCTGTCCATACCTCCGACCATCCTTCAGTGACCTCCATCAGTCCTAACAGCAGTTGCTCTACTGGATCGGCTGATACAGTAATCCTCCCATCACCTGAACACACGACTCGGCGTTCTCAGTGTTGGCCTACTGAGTTTCCAATACCTCGTTTTGCCTATGACACAGAACTTGTGCTAGCGTCAAGAAATGAAGCTTTCAAAAAGGATGGAATTTATCTGGTATTTACCTCAATCCTCCCAGATATCCTTGAGAAAGTGGCTGAAACTGTCTTTCAGTATGGGGCCTACCCAACAAATGCACAATTGTCTGATGTTGCTTTAGCACTAGTTCAAAAGCATCCTTCCCTTAAAGAGCCGGGATCATATAATGGATGCTATGGATGGCTACAAAGACTAAAATATAAAATGGGGAAATTATAGATCAAAACTGAGAGCGCTAGGATGTCCTGAAGTTGATGTGAACTCTATCGGAAAGAAGAGAGCACGTGACCGAGCACCTGCAAAAAATATAAAAAAGCCCAGAAGGGCAGAGGTGAACTATTTACCCCCTCACCCACAAGGAGAAACTGAAGGAAGCTTGGAAAATGAGAGACTGAACCTGTTTGATGAAGTAAACAAGAGGGACAACCATCAGACCATCACGGAAAAGATGGCGAAGACTTTCTCCATTCGTAGGCAAGAAATCGTCAATGAAGCACCAGCAGTCAGTGACTTAATAGGCCGATGGCCTGTTCTTTTTGATGCAGCTCAGGTAAGCATTTTTTCATAAAATGGTTTGCAGGTTATGTGCTATATTGGGGTCAATTTTTTAATATTGTGCCTTTTTATTTTGTGCCTTTATTTTACAGATAAATGAAGAATTCACACGCATCTCTACCATTAACCTGGCCAAACTGGACCAGTATTCCCCAAAAATAATGGCCTTGGTGTCCTCAGAAGGAGGGGCTGCAAAAATAAATATTCAGCGAATAAAGAACATGTTGCTAGAGGTATGAATGAACATAACAGTTAATTTCAAGTAGAAAACAACTTTTTCTTATAGGTCATGGCAAGGCCTCGTAGCTCCCGGCCTATTTAATTACTAAAACAGGAAACAAAACAAGTTAGATTCAAAAGCAGTCCTTAGATTAAAATGGCTCTTTAAAAACATTTGTTGAAATACTAGCAATTGAATTGAGTTATAATAGGTTTCTTTCTTTATCAATTTATTATCACTAATTGCTATAGTCCAGTCATAAGTCATCCTACAGCTATTCTCAGTGAGAAGTGGTAATTATTAAAAGCCTGTCTTCAAAATTCTTCTTAGGATGATTCTGTGGAAATGAGAAGAGAGGTTGCTATTTGTGCCATCATTGTGTTCCTAAAAGAAAAGGAGGAAGACCTCTTCAAAGAGGTAGGTAAATCTGAGTAGTGTATAGTGTTGTGCATAAGTTAAAGCGTAACTTTCGCCAAAATGTATCCTACGGTGTTTTTGTGAATGTCCCCTAGTCAAACTTTCGGTTTTCCTTTAAAACCATAATTACGTCCGAAACGCCACTTTTAAGCTTGTCTGTGTTGTCATTTTCGGGTCAGATGGCCTTTTGAATGGGAGTCGTAGGGGCACTACTATTTTGATACATGATCGTGTCAAAATCGCTATTTTTTAAATAGCAATCTTTTTACATTTTTAAAACATTTAGAAGGCTCTACAAAACATGAAACTTTGATCAAAGTATCATCAGTGTCTCTACACATGAACTTGAGCATTGAGAACATTGTTTGTGTACACAGAATTTACTAAAAGAAAGGTTTTGAACAACTCACTTGGTTTTTCTGCTCGCCACCATCTTGCCAGTCAATGAGTGAGTTTTCCAGAACCTTTCTTTTTAGTAAACTATGTGTACACAAACAATGTTCTCAATGCTCATGTGTAGTTCATGTGTAGACACTGATGATACTTCGATCAAAGTTTTATGTTGTGTTGAGCCTTCTTAGCGTTTTAAAAATAGCATTTTGACGCGATCATGTATCAAAATAGTAGTGCCCCTACGATTCCCATTCAAAAGGCCATTGGACCCGAAAACGACAACACGGACAAGTGCCGATCAGACATAATTTTGCTTTTAAACTAAAGTTTGACTCGGGTACATTCACAAAAACACCCTGGGATGCATTTTGGCGAAAGTTACGCTTTAAGACACCCATGCTAAAGTTTATTTTTAAATGCCAGTTATTTCATGGATCCATGGATTTCAAGTTCCCTTGGCCTTAAGAATTAAAATAGCTCCACATCACATACCCTTCACCATACCTAGAGATTGGTGTGGAGTACTTTTTATAAGATCATCTCTCAATGCGAATCAAACCAGCTATTATTTCTAACTGAAATAAAACCATGCCAATCTCTGGGTAGGTGAAGGGTGGGGCTATTTTAATTCCAAAGGCCAAGGGAACTTTATCAGGATGCATAGTATCCTGGATCCATGAAATAACTGGCCTTTAAAAATACAAATCTGCCTGCTTCTATGGGAATTTAAGATAGGCGGTTCCTTACTTATGCCCCCTGTATTTTAAGGAATAATATTAAAAAGATGTTTTCCTCTTTTTAGTCAACTTTAGCATGGGTGTCTTAATTTATTATGCACAGCGCTGTATATTTAAAAACACTGTACTATTTTACTCTGATATTAAATGTGATTATTTAAAGGAGAATTCCGGTGTGATATTCACCAAAAGTGTGTCGAAACATGATACCGAGTGTGAACGTATGTCTCGTAGCTCATCTCGGCTTGTCCCCTGCACTCCGAAATCTGGCGCTAGTTAGCCGATGCTACCAACAGGTTTTCAAAGGGGGTGCCTCGGGCACCAGCCTAGCCATGCAAATAAATCACTGTTTTACACCATTTATGAGGCTCAAAGTAGCTCCACACTTCATTGGTAGACTTCCGAGGGCCTTCACATTTAAAACGAGACATTGAGAACTTTGAAAAAGCACTGGTAGTTTATTTACAAGATGATTTATACAGACAGTACCTTCAGGAAGTTTACCGTTTGCCGCCATCTTGAATTTAGTCACTATTTAGTTCAAATAATTCTGTGGAAATGCATGGATTCCAGTTGCTCCCTGTAGCAGCAACTGGAATTCATGCATTTCCACAGAATTATTTTTGGAATCTGATCCCTTATCATACCTGTTCATTCGTACTCATCGCTCGACTTATCATGACTAAATTCAAGATGGCGGCGAACGGTAAACTTCCTGAAGGTACTGTCTGTCTAAATCGTCTTGTAAATAAACTACCAGTGCTTTTTCAAAGTTCTCAATGTCTCGTTTTAAATGTCAAGGCCCTCGGAAGTCTACCAATGAAGTGTGGAGCTACTTTGAGCCGTGTAAATGGTGTAAAACAGTGATTTATTTGCATGGCTAGGCCAATGCCCGAGGCACCCCCTTTGACAACCTGTTGGTAGCATCAGCTAACTAGGGCCAGATTTCAGAGTGCAGGGGACAAGCAGAGATGAGCTATGAGACATACGTTCACACTCGTTATCATGTTTCAACACAATTTAGGTCAATATCACACTGGAATTCTCCTTTAAAACACTTACTTTGCTTCTGATTAGGATGATGGGGACATTACCAACGACCTGATGAAGATGTGCCTTGCTAATGGGGCTGATCTACTCGCTCAACCTAAGCTATCCAAGGGAGTTGAGGCATACTTTTGAGGTATTTCAAAAGATATTCCTTGAGCTGGATGGTCTGAAAGCTAGCCCAAGGGTAATGTCTCTAAAAAATAGGCTGCTGTGCTAAAGATGTGAAGAATTAAGCTGCTGTCATTGAGTTCCTCAGAAAATGTATCAATGATATGGCAAGCTTTTTGCTCATACAGAAGTTTTGCACTGTTGGCATGCAATTTGATATGTTTTAATCCAATTCTGTATTTTTTTTTTTTGTATTATTATTTTATTTTTTTAAGAAAAGCAAAAAGGTACAAAGTAAAAGTTCCATTGCCTTACAAGTTCCTTTTCCATACTGTAAGTTGAATGATCGGAAAGCTATAGCCCAAAGGTAATGTATCTAAAAAATGTTCCTCAGAAAATGGATAACAGTGTTGTTGCTTATACAGAAGTCTTGCACTGTTGACATGCAATTTAATGTTTTATTAATCAAATTCAAATTTTTATTATTATAATTTTATTTTAAGAAAAGCAAAAAGGTACAAAGTAAAAATGATATTGCCTTACAAGTTCCTTTTCATATATACTCCTTAAGTTGAAAGAAAACTTAAGTCCAAAGGTAATGTATCTGAAAAATGTTCCTCAGGAAATGTATCAAAGTTTTGTTGCTCATACACACAAATAACACTGCCTCTTGGAATTGAGTGTTCCAAATCTGATTTCTTTTATTATTTTATTTTAAGAAAAGCAACATTGTCTACAAAGGACAATGTGCAAAATGAGGTAATGTTTTGTTTTTTGATGCTTAGTCAGACTAAGAATGTTATTGCCAAATGTTTTATCATTGCGTTAATAATAAACAAATTAATTGGAATTGCTTTGTGTTTTTATTCAGACATACGTGAAATAAGTTACTAGAACATAAAAAAATTAAGGTAACAATTTGCATGGATCTTTTTAAGTAATTTCAACTACGCTGTTTTTGAGTAAATATTGTGAGACCTTTATAGTTAGAAGAACTCAAATAGTTTAGCACAATCAACCTAATTTTATTTGTCCTCTAAAAGCTTAATTAAGTTGAACCAACTTAATTATATTAATTTGATCACAATATAATTCAGTTGCTTGTGCTAAACAAATTGAGTTGGTCTAACTATATAAGTCTCGCAATATTTACTCAAAAACAGCCAAGTTGAAATTACTTAAAAAGATCCATGCAAATTGTTACCTTAATTTTTTTAAGTTGAGACAGTGTATTATTTTTTAGAGTGTGTATGACATTTTTGACAATAGCCACTTCCATCTTTCAAGCCTTTCATTAACCCGCTCAACTGCCCCCTCCCAATACTTACAACCGGACCCGCGTCACATAGAGCAGGTTGTTTGCGCCATGCCCCTTTTGAGGGGAAAACATTCCCTCAGAACAAGCCAGAGTGAACCGGTAGACATGTACCAACCACACAGCTAAGAACCCCTCCCTGAGTTTCTTTTGCCTACCATGTCCTCAAAAAAATCCTGACAGAAGAAAATTATGGCTACAAGCCATAAGAAGAGAAGACCGTATGACACTTCTGGTCACTGAGTGGGGTTGTTGCACCACTTCGTACTCGGGAGACTGAAGGGACATGTTTTTATATTAATTGAATTAAGCTTTTGTAGGTATCTTTCACGGTCAAGGACCGGCAAAGTGGTTATGTATTGAGTGGTCATATTGATTTGTGGTATTTTTTGTTATTATTTACTCCTGCGATTTCTGTACGAATTACGTTTATTGACCCTAATTTGTGTTGGAGTTAATGAGAGGGGTTGTTTGTTTTCCCCCCGAAAGGGGCGGGAACGTTTGTCACGAGTCAAGTTCCCGGATGTGCCGGTCTAACGTATTCTACTCCATAATTTTATCATTCCCCAGAAAAACACCCAAATACTTGAAACCATCTTTCCTCCAGTTCAAATGATCTGGGAGACTGGGCACTCCCTCCACCCATTGACCCAGCAATAGAGCCTCACTTTTGGCCAATTAACTTTGGCCGATGAGAGTAACTCAAACTCCTTAAGAATGTCAACAACCATCTCTATATCCCTTCCCCCACTAATAAGAAGAACTATGTCATCAGCATAGGCTGACAACCGAAGAGGTACATTACATCCAGGCACAGACACACCCTTCAAAGTTAGTCTTATTTGCTGCAAAAGAGGCTCTATTGCTAAAGAGTATAGCATGCCAGACAAAGGGCAGCCTTGCCTTACCCCTCTGCCAACTTTAAAAGGAGCACCTAAACCACCATTGACTTTGAGAACACTCTCCACACCATTGTACAGAACCCTGACCTTCTGAATAAAGCCTTCACGGAATCCAAAGGCATATAACGCGTCCCAAAGATAGCTGTGCTCCACCCTACCAAAAGCTTTCTCTTGGTCTAAAGAGACCAAACCCACATCAAGCCCCAACATTTTAGCCATGTCTATGACATCACGGACTAAAGAAACATTATCAAAAATGGATCTACTGGGAATACAGTATGTTTGGTCCGGATGGATGACCTGATCTATCACCCTACATAATCTGTTAGCCAGTGCTTTGGACAACAATTTATAGTCACTACACAGGAGCGACACGGGTCTCCAGCACTTTATATCAGTAAGATCACCCTTTTTAGGTAGAAGCGTGAGGACTGCCCTATGACAGCTCACGGGCAGAAGTCCTTTAGCAAGACTGTCGTTAAGCACTGCACGCAAATCCTCCCCCACCTCAGACCAAAAAGACTTATAAAAGTCTATGGGGATTCCATCCAGGCCAGGGGCCTTGCCACACTCCATACCTTGAAGGGCCCTCTCCAGTTCCTCCAACGTCAGAGCGGAATCAAGTTCAGCCAAGGATTCCTCTGAAACCTGAGGCAATCCCCTCAAGAACACACTGTCAGCCTGTACACCGCTTAGTTCGCTCCCGTATAGATCTTTATAGAACTGTGCAGCTCTATTTCGAATATCATGCACACTGGTCAAAAGTGTTCCAGACTCAGATTGCAAAGAATGAATGCATTTCCTCTGGCCATTTTTCTTCTCCAAGCTAAAGAAAAACTTTGAAGGCACATCCATCTGATACACACACTGAAAACGTGAACGGACCAACGCTCCTTGTGCATTAACACCTAGCAGCTCAGCTAAGGTGCCCTTCTTGGTTGCCAAATTGTCAATGTCATCATGATCCCCAGTAGAGTAAGCCAAATTCTGAATTTCTATATATATAAGTATAAGTATATATACTCTTTTGATCCCGTGAGGGAAATTTGGTCTCTGCATTTAACCCAATCGGTGAATTAGTGAAACACAAACAGCACACAGTGAACACACAGTGAGGTGAAGCACACACTAATCCCGGCGCAGTGAGCTGCCTGCTTCAACGGCGGCGCTCGGGGAGCAGTGAGGGGTTAGGTGCCGTGCTCAAGGGCACTTCAGCCGTGCCTACTGGTCGGGGTTCGAACCGGCAACCCTCCGGTTACAAGTCCGAAGTGCTAACCAGTAGGCCACGGCTGCCCCTAAACTACTAACTCTGCTTCCAACATTTCAATTGACCGGGTTCTGTCACTTGTGATATTTCGAGTGTACTGTTTACACAGTTGTTGGATTTGTAATTTGCCAAAATCCCACCACTGTTGTAAGGAGATAAAAGATGCCTTGCATTCACAAAAACCATCCCAGAAAGCTTTAAAAACATCTCTAAATTCCTTAGCATGGGTTAAAGTGGTATTAAAATGCCAATAAGCACTCTTTGGCTTCACTGAGCTCAGGAACCCACTGCACACAACCAAACTATGATCTGAAAAGCTCACAGGAGTAATAGCACAGTTCTTAAAAATATTAAGATGATGTTTAAAGCAGTAAAACCTGTTAAGCCTTGCTAAGGAAATCATATTACTATGGACATGAGTCCAAGTATATTGTCTTTGATCCATGTGAAAATTCCTCCACACATCACTTAGGTCATGTGTCTGCATACATTGACTAAGCTTTCTGCGTGAAAGCATATGCGGCTCAACATGATTCCTGTCCATGTCCTGCTCTGTGCAGTTAAAATCCCCCCCAATAAACACAAATTCATCACCATTGCATCCAGCTATAACAGTAGACAATGTTTCTAAAAATGCCACTCTTTCTGCTGCTGTAGTTGGTGCATACACACAAACAAAAACAAAAACATGATCCTCAAAGACAGCTCTAACTTTTAGCAATCTTCCCTCTATAACTTCCACCACCTCATAAGAAAAGGAAGTAAAGCTCTTTGAAAAAAGACATGCGACTCCCCCACTAACGTTGGAGTTGTGACTCAAAAGAGAAAGACCCTCCCACTCTAGAGCCCAATCAGGCGCGTTCCTTGCATCACTGTGCGTCTCTTGCAAGAGCACGACGTCTAGACGCTTAATACGTGACAGGAGTCGAAACTGGGCTCTTTTCAAGGGATCCCTAGCCCCATTAATATTTAGGGAAGCTACACGAAAATCACCCATGATCAAAAACAAATGAAAAAGAAAAAGAAGTTGCATGATTAAACACATGATTCTGCTTGTTTGGGACGTGCTGCCTTCTTTGATTTACCGTCCTAGCCCAAAAGTGTATTTAACTTAGTGAGGAACTTGGTTAAACGGTAGACCTCAGGGTTAGAAAAAAGCCAGTCAGAAATGAACTGCTTTGTTCTGGCCATGAATTTTTCAATACCAGGGAAAAAGCATGCTTCGTTTCTTTCAGAATTTGTTTAATGTCCTGCAGGGCCGGCCCGAGGCATAAGCGAACTAAGCGGCTGCTTGGGGGCCCCCAATCGAGTTTCTTTTTTTTTTTTACATAATAAATAACGTAAACAAGTGACATCAATGAATGAATAAATGAAACAATTAATAATTCAAAACAAGAAAATTCTGATTTCATGATAAACATGCCTGCCTACCTCTACTGTGTCTGCCAGCCTTTGAGTCACGCGCATAAACTAGACACCTCGGGTGCATAGACAATTCGTGCAGACACTGCATCAAGTTCAAAAATCGGAAGAGACGGCAATGTTAAGACAAGTCACAAAAAACGACGTATCCCTCTGGTGCCGAAAACAGAAAGAAGAAAATGACAGAGGAGGAGAAAAACGAGCAAGATACAGGTATGTTTGCATGATTATTTACAGTATGTTTTGTGCTTGAGGTAGCTAGCTAGCTGTCATGATCTAATATAAGCCATCACCAGAGCTAAATCCCCGCCATCAACAGAGAAATGTCTCCCATTAATATACATTTATCTAGGTGTATTTTAGATGTCAAGGATATTGGGATTGTTTTGGATGTTCAATCAAGCATGTTCCCTAGCCAAAGGTGGGCTTATGTTGTAAATTGAAGTTAGCTAGCTGACTGAAGTGGACATTAGCACAGTAGCTACATGAAAACGTAGCTGAAGGCAAATCTACCACAGAGGGATTGTTTCTGATTTCGCACTTGAAAGTGTTGATAGTTTATTACTGTTCTATAATATGTGACATAGTGGTAAGTCTGATAGCAACAGCAGGCTAAGCCCAGGCTCCCAGTCCCAGTCCCAACCCCAACCCACTGACGCTAGGTTACGGGGACGCTGGCAGTGGCGAGACACGCCGCTCCGTCTGGCATCATGTTTTTGTTTGTTTTTATGTAATGTTCGTAATTTTATGTAATGTCATGTTTATTTTTTGTATTGGTTTGTCTAGTTAAATGTTTTCCCTATTTATTTACGCTATTTTTGATAGTTTTCGTGTTATTCTTAGTCCTTTTTACTGCTTCTAAGTCAGCTGATGTCGTTGACATTTGTCCATTGGGAGCTTGCTATGGCTAGCTTTTGCCCTAGCTTGGCATCGGACATCCTTCTATCTATCCGTGAGCGGTGCAGCACTTCACTGTCTGGTCGAGGGGATCTCTCGGGACAGCTGGACCTAGGCTAGCTACTCGGCGAAAGATCTGCCGTGGCCGCCGAGCTGTTGCTGACCTGCGAGCTGCCTTGCCAACTGCAGACTAACGTTAACGGTGAAGAGCTGCAATCTCACGGAGCAACAAACGGTCGCTGTTAAGTCCACCGAATTGCGGATCTACGCGATCGCCCAGTACTTTGGACTGTGCTTCCAGTCATCTCCAGACTGCGGTCTACAAGGCCTAGCTTCTAACGTTAACGTTATCTCCAGACTGCCAGTGAATTCACCGGGTTGGTCAGTTGCTAAAGAACTTTGTTGGCATTGCATCGGTTGTGAAGACACAGCTCTGTGCGCAGTTTTCACGGATCATCATTGCCCTTGGACATTTTCAGCTGGTTTGGAAATTGGACTAATTTTAACATCACTCTTCCCCCTTTTTAAATATATTTTCTTTTTTTATTTGTTTATTTGTTTTGTTGTCTGTATTGTATGTATTGGTGTCACGGGTACGCTGGCGACTACGCTGCTCCGTCCGGCATTTTTTGTATTTGTTATTTTTTAAATGTATTTGTCATGTCTTGATGTCATGGGTACGCTGGCGACTACGCCGCCCCATCCGGCATCGTTTGTCTTGTTGTTATGTGTCTTGTTTGTGGAGCGCTTTGGGTTGCACTATGTGCATGTTAAATGCGCTTTAAAAATAAATCTGACTTGACTAGCGCGACTCTGGGCATCAGTAACGTTCCAGCTTCATAGGCAAAGATGGAACAGTACGCTCTGCTCGATCTTTGGAGAGAGATGGTAGTGTTTGAGAAAATATACCATGTTGGGTGGGGAGACTTCTGTGATGAAAATAGACTTTTTGATTAAGATAGTGGCAAGTGATGTAGCGGTGCTACCCTAATATTTAGGCTGCAGTAGATCACCATGTTAAGCGTTCACTATACGGCAATTATGCCTCATTTGCCAATAGAATATGAATTGTTAGATGTGGAATTGCTTGTTGATGAGTGTAAGTAATGATAGCAAAATAAACTCATTCTGCTCGATCAAATATGCACTTATGCAATATTTTAATTTTTTTCATCAAGTGTCTGCCTCCATGGCTGATGACACAGAAGGTGAGGTTTTCTTGATGGCAAATGGTTACATAGCCTGTTAATATGACATGACACATTTAACATAGTTTTTTTTTATTTATTTATGTATTTATTTAATCATTGCAGATTCGTCCACTGCAGAGTTGCAGATGCCTGAAAGCCAGGAACGAAGTAGGAATAAGTATCTATTTTTTGGGACATTTTATTTTTTATTATTATTGTTTGTCTATTTTGGTTTTATTTTGTAGTTGAAGATTGCTCATTTAATGCACATTTGCGGATTTATTCTGCAAATCTGTTGAAAAACAAGTCATTAAACTGATGTACTTGTTTACAACAAATACAAATGCTGTTGTATTTTGTTATTTGTCAATTCAACTTCAGTAAACCACCCTTAGTGCTTCACTTTGAATATGAATGTTTCAAATAAATCTGTGATTTTAGTACCCTCTAAGATTAAAAGGTGACAGGGTTGGTGTAAATAACAACTATATTAATACATTGGTTTACCAAGCACATGGGGCCAGAAGTCTAGAGCGGAGCCCCAAAACATTTTTGGCATGTGAGCAAGGATGGATTACTGAATGAGCCTACCGAGTCCTTATGCATCTGTGTCCAGGGGGACAGTAGTTCATAATCAGTCACTGTATTAATACATAACTGTATTAATTTATAATATGACATTATAGTGTGAAGTTGTCAATTATCGCCAAGCACAGGTGACTCTGCGTTGTGGGAGGGGGCCCCCAAATCAAATTCTGCTTAGGGCCCCCAAAAGGCTCGGGCCGGCACTGATGTCCTGCACAGTGTATTCTTGAGTAGGGTAGCCACTCATGCGCAAACTACAATCCACACTACAGTCAGAATCACTTTCTACCGAAGCGGGTTTATTTTGGCCTCGCGCATCCCAGACAGCAAAATATATTTGGGCCAGATTTGGTCCAGATCTTCATTAGCATTTGGCGTGGGTCATTTCTTCCAACGGGCCAATACCAGAACAGGTTGGAATTACGGATCAGAGACAGATCCGGGCCAGAACTGGCCCAGTACAGTTATATTGCCATGGCATTTGGTGCGGATCTGGCCCAGACTCATATTCTACATCTGGGGCTCATCTGGCCCTTGTTTGTGATTCATATTTAAGCTATCAGACAATTAAGACCCACACAAATACCCACAATTTTTTCAAAATGTTTTTTTATTTTAAAAAGGCAAAGGAGAACACCGTGTCCGCTAGCCTAACCTTAGGCCTACAACATAACACAAACCAATAGTGAAATGTAAGCGTAATGTGTCTTTTTTAATTTTTGCTATTCATTGGGTTATGTTGATAAACAAACTCCGCCAAACGCACTGAAAGAAAAGAAAATGTCATGTTAACATAGTCCGTTGCATCTAACCAGCTGATGTCCAATGATGATGATGACGGCGCTCAGCTGTGTCGGAGGATGTAAGATTACTGGCAGTCTGGGGAGCACTGAAAGCACAGTTGGGCGATCCTGCAGATCAGCAGCTTGGTGGACTTTGACAGCGACAGTTTGTTGTTTTGTGAGAGTTCTTCGACGTTAGCTAGGCTACTCAATCCAGAGTGCAGCAGGCTGCTAGCATGGCAGCTCGCAGGTCAACGGCAGTTCCTTGGTCGCGGCGGCGGCAGATCTCTCGCAGAGTAGGCTAGCTGTCCTGAAAAATATTTTCGAGCAGACAGTGAATTGCAGCGCCGTACACGGATGTCAGAGGACCAGGGCAAAAACTAGCCCAATTGGACTAACGTTAACGTTAGGCATCAACCTGCGATTCTTCCTCACTGATCCTGTGAGACGTACAAAAAACACACAAAGCAAAGAAACAAAGAGTAAATATTAGATTCAACATCCAAAGATTATTTATTTTATAACAGTATAGTTTGCCAACGCATTGCATCCTTCATATTCAGTTTGGTAGGCAATCGCAAAAAAAAAAAAAAAACCCTGCTTGCCAGGCCTCATCAACTTAACATGCAAACCGGATAAACTGGAGGACAGCGAAAATTGTTGTGGACCTTCGATAAAAAGCCGATGTTTACTGCCAAGTTTTTCCACTCTGAATTCATTTTAAACGGGCTTAAAAAAACGCTGGCCGGCCGCCCGGCTATGCAATACATGCAGTGCTACTAACATGGCTACGAATTTGCAGCGAACACACAATGGACACGATATTCAGCGATTTTGGTGAATAATAAGCAAAGCTTACCAATTTAGCCTTAAAGCTCATGTTCACATAGTTGTGGATGCATGTTTAAAAGAACCTAGACTACAAGCTAACCGTAGCTACTACCCAGCTTGTCTGGCACGTTTCAGGTTGTCAAAATTTCAGAGTAAACTAAGTTTGTAAACTTTCATGTTTAATACAGGCCTAAATATTTAGCAGACTAAGATGACATCAACACCAGTTTACATTTAAAATGATACTTGTATAATGTACTTACCAATAATCACAAAGATGGTGCAGCCTAGTCTTCCACTCTGCATAATCACATAACGTAGAGTTGCAGATTTATGTGGGGGAAAAGTGTTCCGTTAGTTGTGGCGCGTCAGGTCTGCGCAGCTCCTGCGGATCCGGCCCACACCCGCCGGGCGGACTCAATTCAGTTGTGGCACGTCTGGTCTGCGAAGCTGCCCCGTATAGGCGCCGCACCCGCTGGATTGACTGTCACAGTCAGAAGCTACAGACAAGTCTGGCGCAAAGTTGGTGCAGATCTGTATAGTGAGTGCGACTGCTGCGCGAATCTGCTGATTCAAAAACGGATCTGGCACAGATGTAAATGCTGTCTGGGATGTTTCTTTTTTGCCTTCACGGTCTCATCACTTTGTGTTCGCTTTTGACCTTTTTGGGGCATTTTAAAAACAGGTTCAACCTCAGCTTCCATTTGAGAACCTTCGTCCTCAATCAATCCCATCTGTCAAATCATCATCTTCCCCTGCTACGCTATTCTGGGAAAAATCTATCTTTCGGGTTCAGCCTGGGCTGCATCTTCCCCTGCTGGCTCCGCAAGGGTAGGCCCACAAGGGAGGCTTACCTCGGCTGAGGAACTTTCCTCCCCTCCCTCTGCCTGAACACCACTAGCTTCTGCACCCTCTCCATTGGGAACATTAATACTGGGGGGCTGTTCATTATTGGATTCACCCTCGCCCTCAGCGGGAGTGCCTGTACCGTTTGGGCAAGCCCGCACTAGGTGGCCAACCTGGCCGCACACAAAGCACTTCATTTGACAGGAGGACACATACACCAAATAATGAAAACCCTCTACGGGCACATTCACAAAATCATATACACCTGACGTCTGAACGACACAATATGCTTAAGGAGTGGATTCCTACTTGAAATCGCTATCTTCCTTATCGGTGATACTAATTTGCCATGACGGGAAAGAGATTCTATTAGGATTTCATCTTTAATAACGGGCGGAATGTTGGAAATAAATACTTTTTTAGAGGGTGATGATAAAGGTAGCACTGGGGTGAAAACAGCATCAATTACTACTCCCCTTTCAATCACATCATTTGCCAACTCTACCGTCTCGAGAAACTAAAACAAGAGAGAGAGAGAAAAGACTGTCCAACGTTTTCCCATTTAAGTATTTTCTCTTTTGCCCCTTTGACTTATTCATTTTAAATTATAGATTTGTTTGTCTCACCTGTAAAAAACACATTGGGTCAACTCCTGTTTTTATGTGCTACAGTATATGAATAAAGTGACTTGACTTGTTGGTTGGTTGTTTCATGATGTAAAAGGAACTTTTGAACCAGGCAGAGAGAGAGTGAGAGAGAGAGAAAGAAAGAAAGAAATAAGATGAAATGCAGAGAGGGGGAAGCTGATGGGGAGAGAGAGAGAGGGAAGCTGATGGGGAGGGGGAGAGAGAGAGAGAGGAGGGAGAGAGAGAGGGAAGGTGATGGGGAGGGGGAGAGAGAGAGGGAAGGTGATGGAGGGAGAGAGAGAGGAAAAGTGAGGGAGAGAGGGGGGGTGAAATGGGGAGGGAGATCTATGGTATTCCTCTGTTCTCAGCTCTGTGCTCTGTGGCTGAAATAAAGAGTAAACAGCCCGGCTGCCAGGAAGGCCAGGATCAAAGACTCACACACACTCTTCTCTCCCCTTTTCAAACCCCACTGAAAGTCAGACGTGTTATTGTTCTTTTGGCAGGAGGAGGCAAAGTGCTCGGGCTCGGTAACAGACCATCAGCCACAGGGGGCAGAAGCCGGGGCAAATCAGTTTGGCCCCGCACTTCAGAGAGCAAGCCTGGGGCATCAGTCATGGAGCCCGGAGCAAAGTCTAGCTGATGTACATCACACACACAAACACACACACACACACACACACTACACTCCAGACAACCTCACACATACTGTTCACACTGTGATAGTCTGCTGCCCTTGTCTGCATCTGTCTTGCTCTGTGCCCTGTGTGTCTGTCCTGCTCTGTGCCCTGTGTGTCTGTCTTGCTCTGTGCCCTGTGTGTCTTTCTTGCTCTGTGCCCTGTGTGTCTTTCTTGCTCTGTGCCCTGTGTGTCTGTCTTGCTCTGTGCCCTGTGTGTCTGTCTTGCTCTGTGCCCTGTGTGTCTGTCTTGCTCTGTGCCCTGTGTGTCTTTCTCGTAGGCGTGGCTGCAGACCATCTGTGGAATTGGTGACACCTGGGGCCTCATTTATAAAGCGTTCTTATGCACAGATTTGATCTTAGACCGTGCGTACGCTCCATGCCAACGCTCAGATTTATAAAAACCGTCTTTGACGTGGAAAAGTGCTTATCTCCACGTCAGGTTCAAACTTGACGTACGACCATTTCCTTGTGGTAATGCCGGGGTAATGCAAGTAATCTGAGGTCTAAATAAGAGGTGGGTGAACTATGAATTCTGCGATCTCGGTGAGGTGGACTGCGCTATGCGGTATCGGATTTTTAAAAAAGGCATTCGAACATGTTTGATAATGGTGGAGGTTATTATGCAGTATTGGGAATAGGCCTATATGATAGTATTGGATAATACAGTTTTGAATGTTAAAAGTGAGTAAACTCTTTTGAGAGGTGGATAAACTCTAATAAGAGGTGGGTAGGCCTAAACTCTATTTCTAAAATGTCAGAGGTACAAGCAAAAGGAATGAAAGCGAGCCGAGGACAATGGACATGGATGCATACGATCTCTTTCCAGAAAGCTTTGCTGGAAAAAACATAATTAGTTAAGCTATTCGAACTGACGCATATAGGCTAGTTAACATCAGATGGCATAGGCTAGGCCTATACAGTGTTTTCCATATATAATTTGACATAGGTTACAGCTTTTAGGCTATTGATTTCATTAAAACATATGATATTGATGAGGGGGTGTTTACATGGTGGAGACCTAAAACCATCCGGCTGCGCACAAGTTGACGTTCATTTGTGATTTATAATGGGCACATCTGGAAGGGTGGCGTACGCACGTTTTTTTGTGCCTACGTTCGTGTTCTCTGAATCACACGTACGATCACTTCAGAAATGATCTAAGATCAAATGAAGGATGGTTTCTACGCAACACTTTTATAAATGAGGCCCCTGGGCCCGGTGTCTCCACGCCCTTTAAAAACAGCTTCCACCCTGTTACCCGTTGGAGCTTCTTTTCTTTTGCCCAATTGTTTTTTTTTGCATGCAACACGCTTTCATCCATTGTCCATGCATCCACACACTTACTTTACACTACTGACTTTACTGACTTCCATACCATGGTTTAGTCTGTCCTCTTGCGTTACCCTTATAATAAATTACTTATTATTTTGGGCTTTAAACTCTGCGTCCTTCATCTTTTGCCATGGCCTTTGAGCCGGGTCATGACAAAATGGGGGCTCGCCGAACTTCGTGACCCGTTCGTTTTGGTAAATTGTTGTTAAGTGTTCGTAACTTTCCGTTTTGAAAGTGCTGTGGGTCGAATTTGTGAATGGCGTGTCGTCATTCGTTACGTCACTTGATAGTGGGACTTCCCTCAGGTTCTGCTCAGGTGTAGTACTGGTAGAGCGGGAAGTCTCTTTTGTTTGAAGGAGCGCAGCATGTTTGAGTATATTGCATTGTTTGAAAGCTCGGCCTCTGTGCGCAATGATTAAGGTAGGTAAGTGTTTGTCTTTTGCACTGTTTGTTGAGCTGTAAGCGATGTGTGTCCCTTGTTAGGTGAAGCGGCGTTGTCCCTTTTGGACTTCATCGGGGGGTTGTTTAGTGTTGTGGTGAAAGCGGTCAGAGCAGTTGTCTCGGGAGTGTATCCATGGTGTGAGAGGAGTCGCCAGGTTCTGGTTGCTTTTTCTCCCTATTGGGTTTTGGCACTTAATTACCCACCGCCAGTAACTGCATGAAGAGCTAGGCCGCAGCTTAAAGTTGTGGGGCTTTAGTTAGTTAGCGGGACAAACATTGCTGTTGCTTGCCCTTCAGCTTTGGGGGGCTGGTGCAACGAGTTACACACTTAGCCTACTGTTTGTTTGTTTGTTTAGCGTTGCGCACATCGGGATAATGCCGACGGTAGAAGATTTCATCGCTTCTCCGTCAGAGCAGACGCGCTTAGACTTGTAGCACAAACTTCAGGTTATTAGGGAGAGTAAAGTTACACCAGCGCCTCGGTTAAGATCTGGCTCGCAGTCTAGCGTCGATCAGTCTGATCCACTTCATTTTGATGTTCGGGGAAATTTGCCATTAGTGCCCAAATTTTCCGAGAGCGATCCTGACACGTTTTTTCTTTTGTTCGAACGTTTAGCTGATGCGCGGAGTTGGCCCGATTCCGCTCGAGCATTACTGCTGCAGTGCGTAATAAGTGGTAAGGCACAAGAGGCCTTCTCAGCATTGTCGCCAGATGATTGTCAGTACTATGATAAGGTAAAATCTGCCGTGCTGAAGGCATATGAGCGTGTTCCTGAACACTATCGGAAATTTAGATCATGGAAGAGAGGTCCAAAACAGAGCCATTTAGAGTTTGCACGGGATTTAACCATTTATTTTAACCGCTTGTGTTTTTGTCGAGGTCTCTGATTTTGACGGTCTCTGCGATCTAATTGTGCTCGAACAGTTTAAAAACTCTGTTCTCCATCATGTTGCCACCTATGTCTGTGAACAGAAGGCGCGTACTGCTGCTGAAGCAGCCGCTCTAGCTGACGACTATGTGTTAATCCATCAGAATGTCCCTCTTGAACGCCGTTTTCAATTTAGTAGTGGGGGTGCACCTGCTGAAAGTTTTGTCCATTCAAACAGACTTCCTCTAGTGGTTCGGGTGAGTCGGATAAGATTTGTAATTTCTGTCATAAACGTGGCCACTGGAAGGCTGATTGCTACATGCTCAAGTCTAGTAAATATCCTCTTCCAGGTTCGCGTCCTAAGGGTGCTGCTGGCTTGCTTTAATACACCTGCTGTTGATGGCAAGTCACAGCTAACAAGCTCATGTGTCACTGCACTTGATTGTTATTTGCCATTCATTAGAACACGGTTGGTGTCTATGGTTGGCAGTGATGTGAAGGTGCCGGTTAAAATCTTGAGAGACACAGGGGCATTTGACTCTTTTATTAAAGCTGGGGTGTTGCCTCTGTCTGAAAGTTCTGAATTGGGCAGTTCAGTGCCAGTTCAGGGAATGAACTTAAATGTTTTGCGGGTGCCACTTCACAAAGTAATGCAGGGCTCTCAAGTGTCACGCATTGAGCGTTACAGTCACTCATTTCAGTCTTTTGTCACGCTCTCCCGCCACACATTGTATTTCTCACGCAGAAAAACGATTTATATATTTAGTATGCTGCCTCAGCGCCCAAAATGTCTCTGGCCGCGCCGCTCTCACCCAGCAGGAATCAAGCGCGTCTCCCCTGGAGTTGAGCCTGTCACTTATCAGCCAATCAAAAATAACGAGAGGGGCTACACAATAGCCAATTAGAAAATAGCACTATTGTATCTGGGTAAGATTTAACGCAACAACCAATGAAAAAACGCGTATCCTGGAATTGTTGAACGTGAATTATTGAACACGAACCTGTTTCGTTCACCTTGAAGCTTCGAGCATCAGTTCATGGTTTCAGCACAGAGTAAGTCATCTTTTAATGTTACAACAAATCCACAACTTGTTTGACACAAACAATGACAACGTGACTGCTAGAGAATGTTTCCCAGACAATTAGCATCAGTTGTTCATGACTGTCTCTAACTTAGCCAACAGTTTCACAGCCTGTTCATTGACAACACTTGCTCAGAACAAGTAGCCTATGCCTAGTCATAGCCTACTTTCGTTCACACGATGACTGACATATTGTCTCATTCTAAACATCTCTCACTCCAAATAGGCTTAATCATTTTATTAGCACTAAACAAATTAAAGTGTATTGCATAGCCTATTGTTATAGGTCACTTTTAAAATCATCATATAATTATATCCTGGCCATGGATGCATTAATCATTGCATCTGCATTCAAAAATGTCAGATAAAAAGCAATTAAGCATCCTCTCATTCACCCTGAGAGGAAAGCCCCCTAAAAGGTCCAGGTTAGTGGATGCTCAGAGGTGGTGAAAAAGCCCATTATTGAATTGTCAGTGCCATGTGTCAAATATTTTCTTTTGCAAATCTGAGCAATTATAAATTATACTTTTGCCCCATTTTGACTTAGGAGGGCATTGCTCCTACATACTGTAGCCAATAATCAAATGCCTGCTCTCTTTTGGAAAGCTGAGACACTGTTGGAAAACAATTAGAATAACTGTGTGATGTAGCCTACTGACACAAAGTTACAAAGGCTAGATTATTATTTTCTTTTTCTACTAACAAGCGTCTTTGAACTGACCACATTTCAGCCCTCTAGGTCTTGACTTGATATGACTTAAGTCCTAGCATTAGGCCTTGTCATGCTGTGTGCAAAAGTAGATCAATATAGAATGACAACATGAGTACTGTAGACCATTATTTGCCAAGATATGCTCATGCTTTTTGTAAAATGCCCTATGAAAACTCCCCATAGGACTTTGGGTTATCCAAAATGCACACAGTAGGCTACTGCAATCAAATGCCTACTGCATATGAACCCCTTATAAGCATAATCTTGGCCTCAAATGAAAGGTAATACTCTGAAGTTTCATGCTTGCATCTGGATTGTAGGCTACTTCAGGTTCTGATATAACTACACTAAATATGGAATAATTACAAAAAATACAAATCTTTACAATTTCTATTTCAATTCAATTGGTGTGTATAAGATGGGCTATATTTCTGCACAACTAATATTGGATAAACTGTTGACCGACCTGGGGCTGGTGTATGCTAGCTGGTGATGCTAGTTGCACGTGTAAATCCTCACACCCCTAACCTTAAGAACGGCTCTAACCGCTGAGTTGGAAGCCTGGGCTTTTAGCTCAGTGGTTAGAATGCTCGACTCCCATGCCGGTGTGTTGAGGTGGCGGGTTCGAGGGCCGTGAGCGGCGGACGAAACAACCTCTGGAACATCTGAAGGCATATTATTAAACAGCAACAAAAAGTTGTAGTATTATTAATGAAACACCCCCATTCTCGCAACCCGTCTGACCAGCCACCCCTTTAACTCCCGGACGGGGGGGGGGGAATTGTCAACGGGGAATGTCACTCTTGCCTGTCCTCAAAACTTGAGAGCCCTGGTAATGCTTGAGTGTGACTTGTTTCAGGGTGAGGCTGCGCTTGCTGTGCGCCCAGCACTCCCAATTGAAGGCATCTCTGTGATTCTTGGGAATGGCCTGGTAGGTGCTCAGCTATGGCCTGATGTTACTCCGCCCCTGGTAGTGGATTCTGTGCCACAGTCGAAGTCTGGGCTGGACGAGTGTGCACAAGACTCTCCAGAGACTTTTGCGGCTTGTGTGGTAACACGGGCTATGGCGCGGGCAGAGTCTGACTCTGAGCTGGTTCCTCAGTCTGGTAAGAACAAGTTGTTGGAGAATTTTGTTTTACCTCTGACTGATTTCTCTATCTTTGTGTCCTGTAGTGAGTTGGTTGCTGCGCAACAGGCGGACCCTTCACTGGCTGGGTTGTATGAGTTGGTCTGGTCTACCCTGTTCGACTGGTAGTGAACCAGCCCACATTTCCACCAGTTTGGAACTGAACCAAGGATGCGTCATTAACAATGGGGTGCATGCAAAACAAAAGTTAATGAGACGCATAAACGGGAGAATGATATGAACAGTTGCCCCGTACAAATGGCAGAAATTAGCTGTTTAAAATGAGTCAACGTCTGAAGTGTAATGCTAATTGACTAGTTTTGTTTACACGTGGCAACAGTTGATATAGACGGAAAACTCTTGTTTGGCAGAATGACACGCCCACTCCGGTTCACAGGAAAAAACAGCTATTTTCTGGTTCAAGTTCTGAACCAAGGTGCCACGTTCTGGACCGGCTTTTGTTTGGTCGAAATGCTCCAAATGGTTCAAATGTTGGTTCGCGAACCGAACGGGAACTGAACCGGTTTTCTGTCGATAGAAAAAGGCTAACAGACCATTCAGACAAACTCACACACATGGACAATCCATCCAGACAGACTCACACATGTGGATGTAGGGGATAAGCAGGATAATGTATGGAACGCCGGTCATTATCGGGAAAACAAGTCCCAACAGGGCGAACCAGACCCTGACGCGTCAATGGAGGGGTCTTGCTGAAGGGACTCACTGCAGGAAGTGACTGGACTACCTGCGGAGTGATACGAAAGATGTAAATTAGAAGCACAAAATCCGTTGCCATTGACAGCAGTAACTATTATGTTTCAGCGGAAATTTGACCGTAGAATGTTGGGAAATCCCATTCAAGTCAATGAAGTGAAGAGCCGTATAATAAAACTTATGAATGCCATTCATTATTCAGTATACTTTTTCACAGTGGCCATTTTTACATGAAATGAAATATTGGGGCAAGCACAGGTGCTACTAATTACATTAATGAAGTCTCTGTTCAGGTTAAGGCTACGTTTATACGGTGACGATGAAAAGAGAAGACGCAGAAGTTGCGTCTCGTCTTCATTTGTTTATTCGCGTTTAGACAAGCATTCCCAGGGGGAAATCTTTGTTTATATGAAGACGCAAGAGTATGTGATATTCGATTGGATATGCATTCCAGACCGCTGGGTGGTGGTGTGATAGAACCCCGGTACGTCACGCGCAGACATTCTAATTTGACAGTTTAGACAGAGAGGTAATCAAGGATCTTTGGTTTAGCCGTTTAGACGGAGACGCAACCCGGGTCGTCTTCAAAACTCTACACTCTGGAAGGAGTCTTCAAATTTTTGCGTCTTCAAGCCCTGATGGCGGGGTCGCCGTGTAAACGAAAGGCCCCTAAGTGTAGCAGAATCACAAGCTGAATTAGTCCTTAGTAACACCTGGGCCTGCCATATATTTCACATCAAAATGGCTGCTGTGAAAAAGGTCCATTCATCGTACTTGTTCCAGGTCGGCAGAATCCAGATCAGCAAAGATTTGTGGTCGTCTTTCATTTGGCCCATCTGGTACAGAACGGGTTTGTCACTTATCCCCATTTCCCTGGTCTGTGCCTGCCTCCACATTCGCCATTTCTCAAACCTGATTGAGGAATTGTTCGCCCCATGGCGCTGGTGAGTCTATGACCAATCGTCCCTTTGCCCACATTCCACTTCTCCAGGCAATGGAGGAAGTATATGGCGACATTGACGCTGCCTCTATTCAGGGATGGATGCACCATGCAAGAAGGTTCTTTCCTCGGTGTTTGACAAGAGAGAAAATAGCATGCGATGTGGACAAAGTATTATAGTAGGAGACATGAAGCCTAGATACACTTACAGCAATTACAGAAAGTTTAATGATGAAGTTAAAGGTGACCTTGGCAACTATTTCAACGTAATAATCCCGTTTAGAAATCATTTGGATGGTTAAATGACCTGTTCCGGTGAAAATTGTGACTTTCCCCGCTGCCCCTAGCGTCCCCAGGCGGAAAACCAACCTTGCAACATTGAGACTACCCTCCCGGAAAGAGAAGTGAGAAACAAGAAACTCGTTTTAAATCGTGTTTCTTACCTTGTAACATCCACATTGTTCTTACGAACTTATGCTAACCGTTTCGCTAGCTTATAAACAAATCCATGTGCTTTATTGTTACTTTTTTCCAGTTTGAAATAGCGTAATGCACAAGTTCCCCAGCAGAGGGGGAAATCCTGCCAACACAAATGTCTATCAAACTCAAGTGGACGTTTTTATAGTAAGAGAAACAAAAATAATAATAATGTTTGCATGGTGTCTGTATGTGTGTGTACGTACAGAAATGAATTAAGAGAATTTGCACTTGAAATGGCAAAAACACTTACAGAAGTAAAATGATGTGTATGGATTTGCCATTGTCATTAAAGGAATAGAATAAGAATATAATAGCAATGTGCTGGCCCTAAGATATCAGGACACTAATATCACTATGGAGAACTTCAAGAGAAGACTTTCAAGACAACTGTCATATAACCAACACAGTTCCCTTCCTCAAATCTTTCAACGGGCATATGATTAAACTTTTGCCCTGAAATGTTTTTTGACCTCTACATCAGTTTGTGTTTTTGTTTTATCCGTTTTATTTTGAGGGGTTGTACTCATTATTAGATTGACGAATGGCAGTGATTTACAGTACCGTAGTAGCCTCTAACTAACCTCTAGGGACTAACCTCCCTAGACCTTTGAATTGCACACAATGAATCTCTCTCTCTCTCTTTCTCTCTCTCATAATCTGGTGAATAGATGAAAATCCTGGTGTAAGTACAGACAGAGTTGAAGAGTTATTAGTAATTATTAGCTCTCCTGGTGCTGACACATCTGATGGAGCCCTACACAGCACTCAATGCTGTTGAAACATATATGATGGACTCCTATAGACCACACTGCTGCTGAAACATATGATGGACTCCTATAGACCACACTGTTGCTGAAACATATATGATGGACCCCTATAGACCACACTGCTGCTGAAACATATATGATGGACCCCTATAGACCACACTGCTGCTGAACTGAATATAATGGACCCTTCCACACCACAGGCTGTTAGAGGCAAGCTTCACACACGCAACACACACACACAATGTCCCCAGTATGTGGACCATGTAACTCCTCTTCATCCCAGAGGGCATGTTTGACGTACCCCAATATAATTTAGATCCTGTGATTGAGATCTTGTGTAGGTGACTCTGCATGTGCATTTCAAAACGTTGCAATGTGGAATGATGCAAACTGCTGCTTTCCGATCATTTGTGAAGTGAATTAAGACTCTCAACTACCTCTAAGGTCTTCCATTACAAAAAAAAATAACTGCATTACTTTAAGTGTCAAAACTGCTCTTTTCTGAGTATCAAAACAAGACCACTGCTTGGACAGTTGACAGCGTTTGCATTTGCCAGGAGAAGCCGCTCATCAAACAACCTGCCACAGAGCTCTTCAGATGTAGCAGCCTGGTGGGACTGTTTGAAGAACTCATTGATGTTGTGTCCATGTCAGGCAAAGCATCTCCATTGCCTGTGGACTTACTGAGATCCTCCTGCCCTAACCCCTCCTTTCTAATTATGTTTGTGAAGGAAACGAGGAAGGAACGATAGGAGGATGGAGGAATGAAGGAGAGACAGATATGAGAAATGAGACGTCCTGCTCACTCACACATCACTTTTAACAGACGTCAATTACTGATGAGATGCCTAAAACTATCATTTGAACATGGACTCTTCCCACTTACTGAGCCTGATAATGAGGTAATGTTTGATAGTTCTATCAGAAAGACTCAGAGAGGTATAATGAAAGTTGTTTTAAACATGTTTTAATCCATCAAAGGATACACAAAAAACATAAGCAACAATAAGATAGTCTTTGGCATAGGCCTCGTCCTCGGTCCAGGTCACTGAATGTGCAGACCCTTGCAGATCCTGCCGGAATGCGAAGGCAGGTGGCGGAGCCTACCCCTGGACGTCTGGATAAGGCCAAACTGGTGGTGGTGGTTAGGGAGGGAGGGTGGGAACATCGAAAATCGGCACCTGAAAGCAACAGGCAGGTGCAAAGTCATGTCATTATAAAGATTGATGCAGACAGGTGATTGGTCGGAAGTAATGAATGATGAGTGACCAATTAAGTCTTCCTGACAGAACTAACGCTGATGCTTCCATTTCTTACTTATTAGGCTATAGGCTACAATGCATGAACAAAACAGACTTTTAAAAAAAAAAAAAGTTTGCATGGTTAGGGAAGTGTATTGCTGCCACACTAAAATAAATAAAAAGGCTCAGTAGTATGTAATTACGTGAAAAGTTTCTTGTTATAACACTATCTTTTTCATGTTTTAACAAGATATTACATGACATTATCATGTTATTTCATGATACTGACATTTTTACGTTATAACGTGAAATTATCATGTTACTTACAAGATATAGATAGAAGATATATATCACGTTATTACATGAAATTATCACGTTTCAAGATAATGAAACTAAACGAAACGAGAGGCAAGAATAGGATATGCTCGTTTACACGACTCAATCAAATTCTATTTTAAGCTTGCAAGACATTCTCGTCATTGAACACGGTGGATGATATTGTTATAGGCCTATAGCCTATGCGAACACCCAATCATTGTCCAGAATATTCTGCACCTGTGTGCAGTAGGCTAGCCTAGCGGAGGGGCAATAGGGAGAGTCGGGAGGATTGCCGGTGGGGCCGCTGATTACTGTAGTGTGATCTCAAAAAGCGCATGCTATTGCTGTTTGAATATTTTCTTTGCTGTGCTCTCCAGCAGCCTGCACTGTGCGACTGCAGTGCTTCACTTCTCACTCCCCGTGTCCCTTCACCACAGCCTTAGAAATGACAGAGATGACATGCAGGCTACCGAGCCAGAGCGCTCTATACATTCACCCACATTGCGTGAAGATTCACATATTTATCAAAGCCCTTTCTCCCTCTTGCGTCAAGTTAGAGAAAGTTTTATTTATTGTGTTGATAAGAAGATAAAGCAGAACTATCGGGCTGTGTGAGGAGGCTATCCTGCACAGAACCTCTCTATCAGCTTCCTTTTCAGCAGCTCTCTGCCGATACACACACATCCCTCTTCGCTGCTCCTCAGTAAGATGGGAATTGACCACACACATGTAGCCTACACACACATACACACATGCACAAAAACAAACACTCATCAAGCAGCACTGTGTAATAGCAGTCAGGGTGCAATTTCATAGATACGACTAGTTATCATTTATGCCAGCCATGAGCTCTCCTGGCCTTGTTTCGTTTAGTTTCGTTATTTTGATGATGTCTTTTTTTGATCATGTGATAATTTCATGGTAAAACGTGATAAATATCTTGTAAAAACGTGAAAAAATCATATCTTGAAATAACATGATATGCATTTATTTATGTTTGTGTTTATATTTATAATTATATTTCTTAGCAGCCGCTTTTGTGTCTACAGAAACCATTTCTTTTACATGTACCGGTACTTACGGAATGGGCAGATAGCGGATCATGAGGAGATGTTCGCTGAATGTGACAAAAAATGTTTGGATTTGAAATTGCGTACAATCACTGACTGTGCTACTGTGCTACTTTTGGTTACTCTTAGTCAGAAACATTAGAAACATGACTTCTCTGCTAGAACTCCTGTTCACCAGTGAGGAGCTGCTTTCCATTTCAAAATTCTTTGTGAACACATCCACATCCAGATTGCCTGTTGAAGTGTGTGTGAGTGGGATATTTTCAGCCGTAAGTCGTATCCAGGTCAGGCGTTCCTCTCGCTCCCTCCACCCCCTCTCCATCTGCTGAGCTGTGAGGATCTGGGATCACCAGAACTTCCTGTCACTACCAGGCATGGACTGGCCATCGGGCGTACCGGGCGGTGGGCCGACGCACATTTTTGGGTCGGGGCTGTCATAATTTAATAATAATAATAATAATAATTAAAAATAATAATAATTTAAAAAAAAATATCCACCGCGACGGTATTTAAGACACGAAACGCGGCCCATTGGTTGATTTTCTTGACGGTTTTTGGGCTAGTCCAATGACATCTCTCAGCCCTCTCCCTCCCCTCCCAGGGTTATCAAATGTTGCCATTTGAGCTGTCTGACCGCGGAGAGAAGTGAGTTTCCATCTGTGAAATTGTGAAAATGGATAGTAGGCCTAATAAACCACAAAAGCGCAAGGGGGGCGCACAGAAGCTGCGAGACAAAAGGCTAAAAAGCCTACAAGTGGACGCAGCAAAATGTGTCAAAATCACAGAAATGTTCACCCCAAGGTCGACTGTTACAGCGGGTGCAGGGCCGTCGACATCGAGTGCACAGGCTTAAGGAGTGGAACACAGCTTTGATGTGCAGTGTAGTGTGCAACACAGAGGAAGATGTGCAACACAGAGGAAGGAGAAGTACAGGTTGTTTCGTGTAGGAGGAGAGAGACGTTACGTTTGATGTGCAGTGTAGTGACACAGAAGAAGAAGTACAGGTGGATTCGGAGTAGGTGGACAGAGACGTTACGGAGGAGGAGGAGGAGGAGGAGGAGAGAGACATTACCCAGCAGGGACAAATTGAGGAAGAGGTCAGAATAGCTACTGTAAATGTTAGCAGAATGAAGAGGGATGTTTCATGCAGGGAGGGCTGTTGTGTGTGTGTGGAGGGCTGGGTGACCACCTGCTCCTCCGCTTTCGATTGACATGCATTTGAGCGTTTCTCTGCAACATGCATCAGTAGCAAGGAAGCCATCTGCATTTTACATTGCGCTATTCGATTGTCGTCGACGCGGAGAGGAGAAAAAATAAAATAAGTTATCCACAACAAATCAACGAATGGTCGGCCTCAGAACGCACTCAACTTTTTGAGATCTGAAGTCAGTCATGATTGGTCGAAATTGTTGTCAATCTTGACGCAGTACAACAAGCAAACCTATCACAGACCTTGAATTTCCCCTGGGGATCAATAAAGTATCTATCTATCTATCTATCTATCTATCACATTTCTGTGATAGGCTACACACGCACGCACTCAGAAAGACACTAGAATGACACAGAAATTATGATAGCCCGTAACAATGAAAATGTTTTGGGATGTGTGTATCTTCACTTAATAGTATCTGGGGAGATTGTAGGCTAAAAGTGTGTAAATGTAGCCTGACGAGCCAGACCCACATTAAAATGTAGGGTCTGGGCACTCACCGTTCGCAGTGCTCAGTCCGAGGGGCGGGATAATCAGTTGTCTTTCAAATTCCCTCTGCACGCAATAGGACAGCGGCAGTGCTATGAGTCCCATGCGTTTCCCACCAGCGGAGCTAGTTGGCTAGTTCAAACGTTTGCCAACTTAATAAAAGCTTAACTCGTGTCACACTGTTCGCCAACAGCAACATCCATCTTATTTGTTTTCAAGTAGCAGGGAATTCAAGCCAAACCGTTGCAACTCTGCCATCAATCATTATGTTAAGCCCACCTAACGACTCTATACACGATTTCATTGGCCTGATTGAATTTCGATTTCTGGAGCTCACAAGCCAACGGAGAGTTGCTAGACTAGCCCTGGCAGCAAATTATTTGGTGCCGCTAGGGGCGCGTCTAGATTTCTAGGCTAGTGTAAATGCTCAACATAGGAAATAATTACAGGACTCATTTTATTCAGTCAGACTTAAAACATGCATAATAATAGTAGTCTATAGAGTTTTGTGCACAACCTCGTCCTTGCTGGTTTGGAGGTGGTCACCCTAGTGGGTGTGTGTGTGTGTGTTTTAATAGCCTTTATTTTCAAATAATGCTATGAGTAGACTCGGTGTCCAACTTACAGTGTTATTTTAGCTTGCCATAAAGTTATAGTTTGCCTGTGTTACAGCTTACAGTTATTATTATCATGTAATATTAGTGCAACATTGCTTTCCCGAAATAGATGATAAATGTGCGCATATATCCTCTGGTAGGCCTATGTCATGTGCTTCAGCATATCGTATAAATAATCATGGTGGGCCGCCATAGCCAAAAATGCCCGGGCCATTTTTTGGTCCCAGTCCAGTCCTGGTCACTACAGAATCCACTTTCCGTCCCAACACACCTCTGCCATCAACCTCTTCCTCAAACATGGCAGTGCCATCTCTTCTCTTCTCTCATCTCCCTCTCTTCCCCAAACATGGCAGTGCCATCTCTATCCACTCTCATCCCCCTCTCTTCCCCAAACATGGCAGTGCCATCTCTATCCACTCTCATCTCCCTCTCTTCCCCAAACATGCCAGTGCCATCTCTATCCACTCTCATCTCCCTCTCTTCCCCAAACATGGCAGTGCCATCTCTATCCACTCTCATCCCCCTCTCTTCCCCAAACATGGCAGTGCCATCTCTATCCACTCTCATCCCCCTCTCTTCCCCAAACATGGCAGTGCCATCTCTATCCACTCTCATCTCCCTCTCTTCCCCAAACATGCCAGTGCCATCTCTATCCACTCTCATCTCCCTCTCTTCCCCAAACATGGCAGTGCCATCTCTATCCACTCTCATCTCCCTCTCTTCCCCAAACATGGCAGTGCCATCTCTATCCACTCTCATCCCCCTCTCTTCCCCAAACATGGCAGTGCCATCTCTATCCACTCTCATCTCCCTCTCTTCCCCAAACATGGCAGTGCCATCTCTATCCACTCTCATCTCCCTCTCTTCCCCAAACATGCCAGTGCCATCTCTATCCACTCTCATCCCCCTCTCTTCCCCAAACATGGCAGTGCCATCTCTATCCACTCTCATCCCCCTCTCTTCCCCAAACATGGCAGTGCCATCTCTATCCACTCTCATCCCCCTCTCTTCCCCAAACATGGCAGTGCCATCTCTATCCACTCTCATCCCCCTGCACACTGGCATCCGCCATCTGCATCACACGAGGCCTGACGCTAACAGCGCTTCCTCCCGCAGCGATTCCCACTTCATGCACTGCACTGCTCCAGGATGGGTTTCTGACGAGATCAACAGGCACGGGCTTTTAGGAGAGCACACAGTCCAATTTCCCGACATGTCATTTTCAATTTCACAGTTCTGACTATTGCCCAGCATGTTATCTTGTCTCCATTGCCGTGGTGCCTCTGTCTCTCTCTGTGTATTAAAATCCAATGAAATGAAAATGTTTTCTGTGCTGTGGGCCCGTTGAAAATGCGAAACAAGCTGCCCAGCGCAGCTCCTCCATGGAGATTTAATGAGGCGTCTGGTCGGAACATGTGGGCCCAACATCTGTGGGCTCATCTGTCTGACGGCTCGGCCCAGACTCCCGGTCCATTACAGAGGGTACAGAGGGTAAATAAAACACGACATCGATCAGCGGCACCAACGGTCTGGACAAAACCTCACTAACCACATCAACAGGAAAGGCCTGAACTGGCAGGAATGACCTAGATTTACAAAAACCTCACTAACCACATCAACAGGAAAGGCCTGAGCCAGCAGGAATGAGCAGTCGGGTAAACTTGTGTTCGTTCCATGGTTTGATGTCTACACTCATCTCTCCAGCGCGTGTTGCTGGCCTAGCCTAAGCCAACCAAACAGGGAAGTGAATCCCCTGATCTGTCTGAGGCTTGCTTGCCAGCCTTTCCCAGTCACAGTACTTCGCAGTTGTGAAACATAATCGCATATTCCGTTTTTTGAATGCAGGCGACTGGCTACATTAAAAAAAAAAAACAATGCGTTCATAATAACTGCAGCTCTGGATGAAACTAGCAGTTTTTCAGCAGAAACATAGGACCTGTCGAAACGAATTGGTGACTTCACTCTTCCCATACATTTTAAAAGAAGTAAAGGATTTTACAATATTTCAGTCAAGCTTTTGGTTTAGATAGCCTACAACTGAACCTATGCAGAATAGCCTAATATATTAACTTTATTCGCTGTGCTGCATGGGCAATAGATGCATATCGTAAACTAAGCCTATATGAAGTATTCAAATGATTGTTTAAAATAGTCTACATTTGGAAAAATATTGAAGGGAATCAGGGGAGCCAGTTCAGCAGCCTATGGCAAGTAGCTACAGATACACAGGTGAAGAACAGTCAGCCAGTAGGCTACTAGCACAACCAGATCCTTACAAAAAAACTTCAAACTGCAGATTTCTGAGTATCAAAACCGCAGTTTTGGAGGAAATATTTGCCGTTCTTATGCAGGGAATGCAGTGTTTTGGACACAATGCATTGTACTACTCTTCTTTACTGCAGAAAAGCAGTATTTTGGACATGAAAATAATAGGCTACTGCACTGTAGCCTACTTAACTGTACTTCGGAAAAACTGCAGTTATTTTTTTGTAAGGGGATATGTACAGCAAGCATCAAAAGCAAACAGCCCAGACCCTAAAACTGGGCATTTATAGCTGAAGGTGAATGTTTCTTTCTCCTAGTCCTTTATGGAGAAAAACACTATATTTGGTAACTTCCATAGACATCCAAAATGTGGTGGGATGATTGTACTGGGAACACTGAGGTGTCAGATGATACTGTAAAAAGGTTACATTTTGGCCCTCTGAGTTCAGGTAGGAGGGCCCCTTAGCAGGATTTTGCTTAGGGCCCCATGGAGGTCTGAACCAGCACTGGTAACTAGAGAGTTATTTTCTGTCTTATCTTGAATAAAACAGGAACCCATTGTTCAATATCGCCATGATGCAGCCTAATCACCCAGAGCCCAGTCCAAGCTGATCTAGCATCGGGAACAGCGTACACACACACACATACACACAAACACACTGACACACACACACACACATACACACAGACACATACACACAGACACAGACACACACACATACACACACAAACACTCACTCACTCTCACACACACACACATGGATAAATTATTTTTTATTCAGTACATTTTGTCTTTTCACAGCTTTTTCTGATACCAGAAAAATGAGAAAGAAATGGAACAGACATAGCAAAAATACTCATTTTGAGAACTAGATTTTGCATTTTGTTGTCCAGTGTGTAATGATTGATTGAAATCACACTGTGATTTGACGACAGGATGTGTTGTTTGAAGGCAAGATTTGCTTTTGCTGCATGTTTTAAGTGTTTTGAGAGAGTAAAAGCTTTTTGCAAGCAAAATGTGTCATGTGTCAATGTACTTTTGTTCAGACACGGGTGTTAACTGTTTTTTAGAACGTGATGTCAGAGTTGACACAACCATCAGAACGATCGAGAAAAACTGTAATGTTACACCTCCATTTTAAAACCAAGTCACCACTACTCTGTTTTAACGTTAATTGTCTCCTTCCTTTGTTTTTTACTGTGTAATAATTTGATATTTCATCCATTTACAAGATAACACACCTTGGGTAGGTTCCGTGTCTGTGCAATGCGGTAACTCAGAGAGGCAATTCTGTGCGTGTACCAGGAGTTGTCAACGCTCCGATGCTCCGAGACTCAGAGGATATGCAGCACACCAAATCAAAAGATAGAGTAGGGTATAACAATGAAGCCCCGCAAACAGAGGGGTTAACTAGACACATTTCACCATAGCTGTCTATTAGCGCCCATTTTAATATTTTCCATTAAAATATCCCATATTTTAATAGTTTCATAACATTAGCCCTGCCATCGGTCAGTCTCTGTACTGTTGTCCTTTTGCAAACCATTGTTTTGTCTGCTTGAATATTATTACGTAACATTCATAAATACTGCAAAAACAATCCATAATTTTGTTGGGAGGTATAGCTTGTTTGTTAAGAAAATGTAGGCATTGTGGAAATGACTTCACTGACTACATAGCTACTGTGTGAAAACAACATGAAATGTGTGAATGGTTTGGCCACAAAAGACCGATGCTGTGCTTGTGTTTAACGCTTGTTAGCGACTGAAAAAAACTGTTGTATCTAAAATAATGTGGTTGTTGTGAGAGCACGATCACAATCTGTAAGCAAAGTCACGATAGACCACTATCACTCTGCGAACAGCAAAAATTACTACAAAAACTGCTGCAGTAACTAAGGTGTGAGGCAGAAATACAAATGTTGACCTTTTTGGGTGAGAAACACAGGAAATGTCCTTTATTTTCAAAGCTCAATGTTGAGCTTTGTTTACTTGGATAGTCTGCTATAGAGACTTAAGATCATATGTTTACACTGTTATATGTTGCCATATGTTTAGATTCAAGTTCAGTATGTGAAAATATGCTTTAGTTTTTGAAGAATTACCGAACCGTAAAGAGTGGCCCAGTAGTTTCTGTAACTGAGAGATTGCGTCACATTTGTCTGTGGAGTTAGTGTACTCGGCCTCACTCTCCAGCCCTGCTGCATGCACCAAGGCTGTTGTTGTAAATTCTATCAACAGGCTGAAGAATCTGACGGTGTCATCCGTACTCTCTCGTCTGTGCTGCCCACTAGATCTATACGATTCGACGCAGAGATGGTGGCACTGACTTCCGAAATCTTCTACCCCTGACTCCGAACTTTCCTCCTGCAACCTTTGTGGACGTCATCTCAGTGCACTGGGCCCCAGTGGTGGAGTAACCGCGGCAAACATCCGTCCATGAAGCGTCTATGGGACCGCGGCAAACATCCGTCCATGAAGCTTCTAGAGGACCGCGCCAAACATCCGTCCATGAAGCTTCTATGGGACCGCGGCAAACATCCGTCCATGAAGCGTCTATGGGACCGCGGCAAACATCCGTCCATGAAGCGTCTATGGGACCGCGGCAAACATCCGTCCATTAAGCTTCTATGGGACCGCGGCAAACATCCGTCCATGAAGCGTCTAGAGGACCGCGGCAAACATCCGTCCATGAAGCGTCTAGAGGAGCATATTGTTGATATGGTGGTGCTACAGTCGCCTTTCAAATGTGGCCTAATAAACGTTTGGTCCCTCACTAATAAGACCCTCATTCTAAATGACATTCTTACATCTCAGAAACTGGACTTTCTATTTGTAACTGAGACTTAATGACGTGATCTCTCTTCACATGGTGCTCTGGCTTCACCCACTACAGTTTCCCACTCTCCATGGACCTCTAGAGATCCTAGATCTGGTCGTGGAGGTGGATTAGTTCCTATTTTTCAGAAGTTGGTTAAATGTAGATTTATGGCCACCAATGTCTACTCCACCTTTGAGGTGCAATTTGTCGTAATTAGTGGCGTCATACATCACAGGTCTACTAACTTCTCTGTACTTTTCTTCCAGGTCACTCTCTGCTCCTCCACACAACAACTCGTCTCAGTCCCCAACTAGCGCAGGAGTGTCCACACAAACGTGGATCTACGCTGAGGAAATGTCCTCATATCCCCACAAAACTGACAAAGTTAAAAAGCAATAAAACTCAATCATATTGCTGCCACTTGGAGCCCAAAGATTGATATCACTACCTGAGTGAGAATGCTTTCACGTGGAGAAAAACAGACAGACAGAGAGGAAGAGAAGGACAGACAGAGAGGCAGAGAGGAGGAGAAGGACAGAGAGGGAGGGAGGGAGGAAGGACTGAAACAAGCCTTCCCTGGCCAGGCTAGAGGCTGAAGGACTTCTGCAGAGCTGTCACATATTTCCCCATTCTGTTAACAGGAACATCTACATTCCTCTCCCCCTTGACTGATCCTCCTAATATTATGAGTCATGATTAAACCTCCACAGACAGATGCCATGCCTCATCACCTAAAACCACCAGATGTCATGCCTCATCACTAAAACACACAATAAACAGCTGCTTTACAGCGCCACCTTCACCAGGAGCTGAACTCAAGGACATGCCTTAGGCAGCTCGGGCAACAGGAGAATCCATCAACTGCCACGTTCAAATATTAACACTCCAGATTAGCCAGGCAACGCTGGCTTCCATTAAGAGGCCTATCAGATTAAAAGTCTGTGAGTGTTTGCCATGTTGAAGCCGTTTGGCCAGCCTCTGCCTGCCTGAACACAAGAGTAAACACTCGAAAAGGGGGGACTGAGAGGAGGAAGAGTCATGCAGACATCTGCCTGTGTCCTCAGTCCCTCTCCACAGCTGTCTGTCTCTCCACAGCTGTCTGTCTCTCCTGTCTGTCCTCAGTCCCTCTCCACAGCTGTCTGTCTCTCCACAGCTGTCTCTCTCCTGACTGTCCTCAGTCCCTCTCCACAGCTGTCTGTCTCTCCTGTCTGTCCTCAGTCCCTCTCCACAGCTGTCTGTCTCTCCACAGCTGTCCTCAGTCCCTCTCCACAGCTGTCTGTCTCTCCACAGCTGTCTCTCTCCTGTCTGTCCTCAGTCCCTCTCCATAGAGGACCTCTCCATAGCTGTCTGTCTCTCCAAAGCTGTCTCTCTCCTGTCTGTCCTCAGTCCCTCTCCACAGCTGTCTGTCTCTCCTGTCTGTCCTCAGTCCCTCTCCACAGCTGTCTGTCTCTCCACAGCTGTCTCTCTCCTGTCTGTCGTCAGTCCCTCTCCTCAGCTGTCTCTCTCCACAGCTGTCTCTCTCTACAGCTGTCTGTCTCTCCACAGCTGTCTGTCTCTCCACAGCTGTCTCTCTCCTGTCTGTCGTCAGTCCCTCTCCTCAGCTGTCTGTCTCTCCACAGCTGTCTCTCTCTCCACAGCTGTCTCTCTCCTGTCTGTCGTCAGTCCCTCTCCTCAGCTGTCTGTCTCTCCTGTCTGTCCTCAGTCCCTCTCCACGGCTGTCTGACTCTCCATCTCTCTCTCTCTGTCAGTTTCACTCTACAGCTTTTTCTCTCTTGTTTCCTCTGGCTCTCTTATTAAATGTCTCTCCCTGACCTGTCTGTTTCTCCATAACTGTCTCTCTCTCCACAGCTTTCTCTCTCTCTCTCAAATTCAAATTCAAAGGAGCTTTATTAGCAAGACTGTTTGGATACAGTGTTGCCAAAGCCAGTGTTACAGATAACACAGTAGAATAACAAAAGAAAGAAAATAGACATACAGCAATGCGGGTATAACATGTGAACATAGAATAAATAATAGCATTTGAGTGTGTATGTGTGTATGTGTGTGTGTTTGTGTGTTCGTGCGTGTGTAGGTCTGTGTACACATATATACATGTACACACATACAGTACATATACATACATACACACACATCTGTGCACAGGAACATGTATGTGTCTGTTAACACAGAGACAGGTTTTTTTTTTTTTTTTTTTAACAATAGCAAGAGTAATAATAGGATGGTGGGTGTGTGTGTGTGTGTGTGTCTGTGTGTGTGTGCATGTGTTTGTGTGTGTGTGATGTGTATGTACATGTTTCAGGTTGAGTCCCTCAGATCCTCACATTTCAAAATAAATTGTGCTGCTAGGGCAGCAGAGGGCCCTTCGCCAAGGAGTATGGTCATTTTTTCATTATTGTCCCAGTCTTGAAAATGTGGGATATCTCTTTGGAATTTGGGGATGAAAGCCTGCCTAATGTTTTCATATTTTTCACAGTGTAGAAAGAAGTGCTCCTCTGTCTCAACCATCTCTGCCTGGCAGTGACCACATATTCTTTGTTCTCTCAGAAGCCAGGTTTTCCTGTGTCTGCCTGTTTCTACTGCTAGATTGTGGTCACTGAGCCTGTACTTGGTCAGGGTTTGCCTCTGCTTTGTATCTCTGACAGAGATGAGATACTCTGCCAATTCATATTCTCTTTTTAGGGTCAGATAGCAATTCATTCTACTTTGGGTGGTAATTTGGTTTGTCCAATGTTCTAAATATTCATGATTCATTATTTCATTGACTCTAATTGATGTTTGGGAAACAAACCTGGACTGAGCTTGATGTGTATTAGTTGTTGTTATTGAGTTAGTTAGCTTCAGTACCAGCTGGCTCAGAGGACTCTTTTCAGGGTTCATCTCCTGGGTTTTCAGTGCCTCAAAATGGAGGGAGTTCTCGGGACTGCTGTTCAGGTGCATCCAGAATTTCAAGATTCTTTTCTGTATTGGTAAAGCCAATGGGAAACGGCCTAATTCTGCCCTACATGCATTATTGGGTGTTTTAGATTGAACTTTAAGTATTGAACGGCAGAATTCTGCATGTAGGGCTTCGGTTGGATGCTTGTCCCACTTTGTAGTTGTGCATACTGAGTGGACCCCAAACCTCACTTCCATATAGCGCAATAGGCTGGATTATACTGTCAAATATTTTGCACCAGATTGTAGTTGGGATGTTTATTTTGTGAAATTTTCTTTTTATGGCGTAGAGTGCCCTGCGGGCTTTTGCTTTTAGTGCATTCACTGCCATGCTGAAACTCCCTGATGCAGTGCTGATTAGACCAAGGTAGGTATACTGCATTGTGTGTTCTAGGGCGGTGCTGCCTAGGGTGAACGTGTACAGTATCTATTTTCCTGACACCTGGGTTTTTTTTTTTGAAAAATCATAATTTTGGTCTTTATTGGGTTTACTGCCAGGGCCCAGGACTGACAGTACTGCTCTAGCAGATCGAGGAGCTGCTGTAAGCCCTGTTCTGAGGGTGACAGGTGCACCTGGTCATCGGCAAAGAGCAGGAATTTGACCTCTGTTTCTTGGAGTCTGAGTCCAGGGGCTGTAGACTGTTCCAACTGCACCGCTAATTCGTTTATGTAAATATTGAACAATGTTGGACTCAGACCACAGCCCTGTCTCACACCTCTATTTTGTGTAAAAAAAACTCTGTTTGTTTTTCTCCAATTTTAATACTGCATTTAGAATTTGAGTACATTGATTTAATTATATTGTATGTTTTACCCCCTACACCACTTTGCAAACGTTTGTAATATAATCCATCATGCCAAATTGAGTCAAATGCTTTTTTAAAGTCTACAAAACAAGCAAATATCTTTCCATTTCTTTGGTATTTTAAATGCTTATTGATTAGGGTGTGTAGGGTGTAAATATAATCTGTTGTACAGTGGTTTTTGAGAAATCCAATTTGTTTTTTACTGAGGGTATTGTGTTCATTAAGGAAGGTTTGGATCCTATCATTTAAAAGGCAACTAAATACCTTCCCTAGATTACTGTTCACACATATACCTCGATAATTATTAGGATGCAATTTGTCTCCACTTTTGTAGATTGGGAAAATAATTCCTTGGTTCCAGGTGTCAGGAAAATAGCCAAAACTAAGGATGAGGTTAAACAGTTTGAGCAAAGCTTTTTGTAATGTGGGAGTGCTGTATTTTAGCATCTCAGCTCTGATGCTGTCAGGACCACATGCCTTTTTGGTTTTTAATGATTTCAGCTTTTGTGCCAATTCTTCTGCTGAGATGGGATAGTCAAGAGGGTTTTGGTTGTTTTTGATCACGGATTCCAAATTTTGGAGTTTTTCCTTGATAGGATTCATTTTTGGGTTTGATGGTATTTCACTGTACAGATTTTTGAAATAGTCAGTCCACGTTGTTGCATTTTGAATCGGCAGGGCCGACTCTTGTGATTTGGCTGTGCTCAAATTGTTCCACATATCCCAGAACTGGTTGTTATTGATGGACTCTTCAATTTGGTGCTCTTCTCTTTCTCAATTTGGTGCTCTTCTCTTTCTCTTCAATCCTCTCTCTCTCTCTCTCTTTCTCATGCCTGTCCTTAGTCTCTGTTGCTGTCTCTCTATCTCGTGCCCTCTCTCACTCCCTCTATTGCTCTCTCTTTCTCTCTCTCTCTCTCTCTCTTTCTCCCTCTCCACAGCCGTCTGTCGTCTGTCTCAGCCTCTCTCCACAGTCGTCTCATAAAACTCCTCCAGGTCCATTTGCTTGCCATAGACGAGGAGAGGAAGAGGGACATGGCTTTAATGGTTTTAATTGAGTTGGGGGAAAAACTGGATGCTTTTTAAAATTGGCCACTGCGGTGAACTAATCCATCAGCGGCAGCCTCATTTCAGGCCGAGCGCAACTCGGAGACATATCCCCGTGCTCCCTTCCTGCCAGAGCACACACACACAGCGGGCTTGTTCTCGCTGGAAAACAAATGGTGCCATTCATTAAAACATGTAGGCCTGCGGAACTGGAGCACGCCTATGAGGAGGGAGGACTCCAGCAGAGCGAGTTACAGAGCAGAACAGACCATCCTCCTATATCAGCCCAATGTATATCAACCTACACCATTACATCAGTCTAATGTATATCAACCTATACTATACCATCCTCTTATATCAGCCCAATGTATATCAACCTACACTATACCATCCTCTTATATCAGCCCAATGTATATCAACCTACACCATTACATCAGCCCAATGTATATCAACCTATACCATACCATCCTCCTATATCAGCCCAATGTATATCAACCTACACCATTACATCAGCCTAATGTATATCAACCTATACTATACCATCCTCTTATATCAGCCCAATGTATATTAACCCATACCATCCTCTTATATTAGCCCAATGTATATCAACCTATACCATCCTCTTATATTAGCCTAATGTATATCAACCTATACCATACCATCCTCTTATATCAGCCCAATGTATATCAACCTACACCATCCTCTTATATCAGCCCAATGTATATCAACCTATAATATACCATCCTCTTATATCAGCCTAATGTATATCAACCTATACTATACCATCCTCTTATATCAGCCCAATGTATATCAACCTATACCAGGCTCTTATATCAGCCCAATGTATATCAACCTATAATATACCATCCTCTTATATCAGCCTAATGTAAATCAACCTACACCATCCTCTTACTGTATATCAGCCTAATGTATATCAATCTATATCACACTATCCTCTTATATCAGCCTAATGTACACTGCCGTTCAAAAGTTTGAGGCCACTTAGACATTTCCATTCCACTCCATTATAGACAGAATACCAGCTGAGATCAGATTGTTTTTTTTTTAATCAGGGCAGCAGTTTTCAGATTATATTATGTTCTTACATAATTCCAAAAGGGTTCTCCAATATTTTCTCAGTTAGACCTTTAAAATGATATCAGATTAGTAAACAGAATGTGCCTTTGGAACATTGGATGAATGGTTGCTGATAATGGGCAATGTATGTCAATCCATACCACACCATCCATAAAGACATGTGTGCCTCTCCTACTAATGACCAGTGGATTCATTTAGGCATAGGTGGACTCCAATCAAGTTGTAGAAGCATCTCAAGGACCACTGATAGAAGTAGGATGCACCAGAGCTCAATTGCAAGCATCATAACAAAGGGTCTCCAAACACCTGCTATTTTGTGGAGTGTTGGAGTATTGTGTGTAGATTGATGATAATTTTTTTATTTTATTTTTAATTTTAAGATGAGTCTGAAACATAACAAAATGTGGAAAACTTGAAAGGGTCTGAAAACTTTTCGGTTGCACTGTATATTTCTGATGTCAAAGTAGTGAGGGTTGGTATATTTCTGAGGTCTATTGGGAGAGCATCTCCTTTTTGTTTGAGTCTTGACTGTGGGATAATCAGAAGTGATTGGGATGCAGACCTTAAAGACTGTGAGGCAGTGTTGTATAAAGTACTAGAAAGCAATACTTGAGTAAAAGTATCGTACTAGAAAAAGACTTTGGTAGAAGTGAAAGTTACTTTTAGAATATTACTTAAGTAAAAGTCTTAAAGTATCTGATATATACTGTACTTAAGTATCAAAAGTAATTTTCTGATATTTAATGTACTTAAGTATTTGAAGTAAAAGTAAAAAGTAAGCGATTTTATTTTGAACTTTTATTGTGAACTTTATTTTGGCTTTCTTATAGTAAAGCATAAAGCATATTCATATATATTCCCATATCTTCTTAATCTCACTCATCAAACCAAAATCACATTCTTTTCTAGGACTTTTCAGGCACAATTATCTTAAATTCAAAGAACAAACAGCATATTTTAAGAGCTGACATCAAAGAAAAAAACAAACAGAAATTTCACTTTTGTATGAACTTCAGGTAAAAATGAAAAATAAATCATATAGGTTAATGGGATGTGGTATGAGCATTTCTAGGGCTTACTCCCCAGGTCACCATCTCACTCTCTCACACACACACACACAGGCCACCTATGTCCAGCAGCTACTAATATGCTAGTCATTAGTTGAAATGGAAAAGGTGTCTGTTCATCTTCAAAAGAAGCTGGTTTTCAAAGTTGCCAGAATTCAGTGCCCGGGAGTTTCGGGCCCAAGACTGGCCCATGTTTTCCATAGTGGTGGAAATTGGTTAAATGAAGCAACATTTCAGCTCTTACTATACTGTAGTTTTTATTAGTACCATGGTTCAACAAATGTGTAAAGGTTATATAATTCACTTCAACTGAGAAGTTAACAAAAATGTTCCACTATTCCACAAGTTAACAAAAACATAAAGAGAGAAAGAAAGAAAGCCTATCCCACGCTTCCACAAAGAGGCATATTGAACTAATGTTTAGGCTACATGTTTTTTGCATGGGTAGGCTATATTGTTGTTTGGTGATTTAGCCTACTCCTTTACTACACCCTCTTCTGAGCAGACAAGGCATATAGGTTTATCATGTAGGGTAATTGCTCTTTCTTACATTAAATAACTTTAATTTATCCTCTCTACTTGTCCCAGTATCTGAGAAAACCTTTTGAAAAAAAGACGGGCTATATGGACCCAACCAACTCTTTTTGGAAGGGGAGAACTCCCTCACATAGGCTACAACCCATGCAGAGGCATTGAATTGGTGTCATGCACAGAATGCGGAACGTGTCCTACTTTAAGAAAAGATAGACTAATAGACTAGACCAATATTTTTTTCCTTGACCGGCCCAAAAGTGAAGCGGCCCACCGCAAATTCTTCCGATTAGGCTACTCCCCCGGGCCTGATTCAGTCTTACTCTTCTTGGACTGAAGACAAGTCCTGCAAGCTAATTAGCCTTTCACAGGCCGCTGAGGCAGGTAGCGGGGTGTTCAGCTTCACAGAAGCTGCAATGTACAGAAACATTTCTTGCAAATACGGCCACGGGTGTATGACGTTATCTTCACCACTACCTTGTTCACACTATCGTCGGGGTGGTATGATAACGGGAGGTCCTCCAGTAGATGCTCGTGCTCATGGCGGTTTCAGTTGTGCGTCTTCCTCCTTTAGCAACAAACACGCGCTGAAATAGAGTGCGCAGCGTGCGTGCGTAATGCAATCTAGGAGCAGTGATTCGCCAAACCTCCCTTATTGCAGTCGCACACATTTCTTCTAATTTTATGTTTTAGTAACGAGTAACGAAGATGCTTAGTGGAAATATAACGGAGTAAAAGTATACATTTTATCTAGGAAATGTAGTGGAGTAAAAGTGAAAGTTGCCATAAAATGAAATAGCGAAGTAAAGTACAGATACGTGAAATTTCTACTTACAGTACAGTAACGAAGTACAGTACAGTAACGAAGTATATGTTCTCCGTTACATTACAACACTGCTGTGAGGGAGTGTATGGATGCAGTATATCATCAGCATACTGGATGTGCACAGGCATACACAGAAAGTCAGAGGCAGCTAACACTAGTATCATGTGCTCCCTAGCTGCAGCATTCTGGACTAGTCACATACATCAGAGTACAGTGCATTAAACAAAACCAGTAGTCCAGTAATGCATATCAACCTACACCACACCATCTGCTTACAGTGGCCTAGAGTAGAACAACCTATACCAAACCCAGCACAAAGCGCCATCTATTTAAGGCTACCTTGTTCACAGATACAGATACAGACACTGTTAATAGCAAAGTAATATAGTGATTAATTTACGGACCTTCCCTAAAGAGAAGCGCTGTTACAGATGACTGGTTCCTGAGTGACTAAAAACGACTAGCTCTTGATTACTTATCAGCCAGTTATTAATGTTTCCTCATTAGGGTGCTGTTTGTATGTGCTGCACAATGAGTCGTTATTGGTAAATGATTATGGGGACGGTTAATTAGACGGAACAGCGATGGTAGTCGTTGATTAGTGATTGTTCACGTAGACGCAGCCGCTAATGACGAGCGTGTGCAGTGATGTCCTGGCGCTCCTCTCTTCCCTTGGGCTTGGCCGGCTCCGCGGGCGGCGACCTTGGCTTTGCTCCCTGATGGAAACCGAGATGGGGTGGGGTGAGGGGTGATGTGGTGGGGGTGGGGTGAGGGGTGATGTGGTGGTGGTGGAGGGGGGGGTGATGTGCTTTTGTTGTTGTTTTTCTTTCTCTTGTGCCGGCTTCTCTCTGGGCGTGCGCCCACCCTCCTGCCAGAAACTAAAAGCTTTCTCATCCCTCTGCAGGCTGCCCCCCCCACACACACACACACACACACACACTCGGCTGCCCAGGCCTCCTCCTGAACCATCTCCTAATTACTTTCCCATGAGCCTTGTCAGAGGCAGCTCCAGGTGATTAACTGGGCCGAGCTCCGCGCTGCACATCCCGGGGACAGAACTCGTAAACCTGCAGAATGCGCTCGGCAAACGCCAGTAATTCAGCCGGGGCCGCCCAGGGCGCCGAGGTGCCAGCTTGTTTGTCTTCGGAGCCTCAGGGTAGATGAGGAGCAAACATCTTCTTTATAGTCTGCATATGCTGTGGAAATAGGCGTCATGTGTAAATAGGCTTCTTGAGTAGTGGGTTCTGCGGTGCCGTTCTGCTGGAGTGTTGAACCAGAACTAGGATCAGGCCTCAACAGGAACAGTGACATCATTGTGCCAGACAAAAGACTGCAATTCCTGCATCACTTTATCAGTCCACTAACACAGGAAGCAAGACAGCAAATCACGACATCTTATGAAATGAATACAGTAGGTGGCATAATGTAAACAGTTGTGAATGCACCTTATGAGTAAAAAGGTGTAACAGCGTATATGGAGAATGTATAACAATAGCCACACATAGTCAGACAGTACAGTCACAACACTACCATATGCCAGCACTCTCACACACACACACACACATGTGAATATGGTGTGGAAGTAAGAGAGAGAGGGTTGTAGTGTGTGTGTGAGAGAGAGAGAGAGAGAGAGAGAGTGTGTGTGTGTGTGTGTGTGTGTGTGTGTGTGTGTGAGAGAGAGAGAGAGTGTGTATGTGTGTGTGTGTGTGTGTGACAGAAAGAGGGAAAGTATGTGTGTGCAAGACTGAGAGTCATTGTTTACTTGACGTGTGCGTGATCAGGCGTGTGAGTTAGCTAATAAGGCAAAAATATTTCTCTGTTTTGCTGGGCTCCATTAGTCCTGCATGGAAAGCAGAACATACAAGCAGAACCAGTCTCTCTGTCCAATTACAACCAGCACACACACACACACACGCACACACACACACACACACACACACACACACAAGCACACACACACAAACACACACATATGTTTGTACTGGGTTACAGTCTGCATGAGCTGGACGTGAATTAACCCCCAATGCTGGGTATTGGGTTACAGTCTGCATGAGCTGGAGGTGAACTAACCCCCAATGCTGGGTACTGGGTTATAGTCTGCGTGAAGTGTGTGTGTGCAAGTTGTGTGTGCTGCACTTGCTGGAGTCAGTATTCATCCTCAGTACAAACAGTACGGCGGTACAATATGTTCATTTACTCAGAATAATCATCATGGTCTGAGTCTGTGTTCACGTAAGAGCCATTTATCCGCTACACAGAGAGCAGCTAGATTGAATCTCTTCTTCATCTCCCGTCACTGCAGAATGAGTCTCGCTGGGGCCCACTGGGGGATGTGTCTCTCTCACACTGGGGCCACTGCGCTCGGATGGGTCTATTTTCAGGCCATTACAGACGCTCTTTACTTTTTAAACACACTTGCAGCGACTTTCAGACCATCGCAGGGCTTTGATACTGACTTTAATGGGTCTTT